>NC_050444.1:5884147-6019386 GCF_903995425.1 Onychomys torridus
ATACATCCTCTGTAGACTGCTGGCATTGGTTGAGAGAAAGCCTGATCTGACCTAGTCTGGTGATCAGATGGCCAAACAACCTGAAGATCAGGCTGGAACTCTCATCCAGTGACTGATGGAAGTGGATGCAGAGATCCTCAGCCAGGCCCCAGGTGGAGCTCCGTGTGTCCAGTTGTCGAGAAGGAGAAGGGACTGTGGGAGCATGAATTGTTGAGCCCAGGATTGGAAAAAGCACGGGGACGAAAGGCCAGATGAATGGAAGCACATGAATTGTGAACCAAAGGCTGTGGAGCCCCCAGCTGGATCAGGCCCTCTGGATAAGTGAGACAGTTGAGTGGCTTGGACTGTTTGGGAGGCATCCAGGCTGTGGGACCTGGACCTGTCCTTAGTGCATGAGCTGGCTGTTTGGAACCTTGGGCTTACACAGGGACACTTTGCTCAGCCTGGAAGGAGGGGACTGGACCTGCCTGTACTGAATCCACCAGGTTTAAATGAATCCCCAGGAGAGTCTTGGCCCTGGAGGAGATGGGAATGGAGGGGAGGGGATGGGGGGAAGGTGGGGGCGGGGGCAGGAGGAGGGAGGACAGGGGAACCCATGGCTGATGTGTAAAATTAAAACACAAATATAATTTTTTTAAAGGGAAAAAAAATCTACTTATCAGACACAGCAGACCAAGGGAAAGGTGTAACTCCCTCATCTGGATACATACAATGATGGGTCCTAACACTACACCTAATATTACTATGGCATGGCACCACAGCTCTCTGTCATCTGATCCCATTGTGTGCATTGAAGATTCCCGGACTGTACTTGAAGCTTTGGCTTAACTTCTTTCCCTGGTGTTGACTAATCCTCCCCCACTGAGTGCCTGCCACCAGTTCTCCCATCTGGACCTGAACCTGAATTGGTCTTTTGCTGTTCTCAGCCTTCCACCTCACAGCTGGAACAGCTTCATTCTAAAACCCTGACTCCAGCACCTCCAGCAGCTCCAGCCAGCAGCAGCCCCCTGTCAACACTGGTCTGGTTCATCTTATCAATACAAACTTACTCCACCCACTTCTAAAGCCTCTTGAACCTTGCTGCAGTCTCCTATTTTGTATTCATTCTGTTACCCATAGATGTGCATTGATAAGCCAGCCTGCCTCCATTTTAGGCTTTAAAGCCATCTTATAATAAAAACAAACTAGGTTCATTTCTGTTTATGATTAAATCTGTTTCTCAAGAATTGGGTTATGTCCCATCTGTAACTTTAACTCCAAATGGTTCTGTACTTCCTGTTCCAGAAAACAACAACCGAGTCTTTGTGTCTTTGTTTTGAAAGGCTATTATAACAACCATGTTATGACCACCTTGCAACCACATCTTTGTTTCAATAGGTTGTTATGACCAACTTGTTATGCTTATGTTCTACTTCTGTAACCTCACCTCCTTGCTTTCCAAATTCCCTATTTGGAAACCCCCTACTCCTGAACTATAAAAACTCTCATCTCACCTATGTCCAATGCTGATCTCTTGAACACCACTTTTAGGGAAAGATAGCCCAATGTATATGTTTTTTTAAAGCTTACTTTAATTAATTGCTTGCTTTAATTAACTTGGCCATGATTTGGGCCAGTTGTATTTCTCCACACATCTGTAGAATTAACAGCAGAATAATTAAGTTTACTGTGTGCTGTGCAACATGTAATATGAGTGATACTAATAATTAAGACTGAAACGAAAGAAACTGCATTCACCTGAGTCAGACTACTAAGGTAGGCAAACAACAAATTACTGTGGTTGAAAGAGCTAAACTTTGTCTATTTATTATTATTCAGTAAATTCTGACATTGTGGAAATACACAGGTTTGTTTGTATATGTCTCAGGCATAGCATGCTCATGAACTATTTGAATGCTTGGAAAAAAAAAAAACCATGAAGCAGTCTCAACCCCTCCAGAGAATATTTACAGCAACACCCGTGTGTTGTTGCAGTTAATGGGTGTGTGGGTTGTCATGATTCCATATGTATTTTTACATAGCTACCACACAAGAATCCAAAATGGATATGACCACCCATATCCTATACAGGGACAGACATAGAAAGGATCAGGACTTCCCTGCAAAAATACAAATAGAGACCACATACATTGAGTCTTTCAATGTCCTTGTGTTGGAGGTATGTGGTACTCTTTCTAGCAGTGGGCTTAAGGTCAGCTTTAAAAGCAAGTTCTCATAAAAGCTGGAATCATGGGCTGGGGGTGTTGCTTGTACATGCTTAGTATATACAGGTGCCATGAGTTCTATTATTAACACTACAAAACAAAACTAAGATCCATCTGGAGCCACTGGAACTTCAACTTTCAGCTTTTATTTCCATGGCTTAAGGCAAAGGTTTTGTACATACTAGGCAAGTGTGTGTTTCAGCCAAGTTCACAAGTTTCTGTTATGGAATTTGTGACCTCTGGGAAAAGTTCATAGGCATCATAATTTAAAGATTTATTGATTATCTGATAGGACAAACAATCTCTGAGATAAACTTGAGATTGTCATGTAGGAGGGATATGGAAAAGGACTTTTAAAGGGAAAACCATACAAAGACCTTCGATATATATGGAAGCAAGAAAAACTGTTCTGTTCTGCCAGGTTAAGTGGTTAAGGCAACTCAAAACAATCTTTGGGTATCTGTGTAAGCAAGTTACAGAGCAAAAGAAAAGAAATCAGTCATATCATAAAAAGTAGCTAGTCATAGCTGTTCATTTTTAGGTGGGTTCACTGAGTCTGAGTTACTAGGAACCTATCTTCCAGGGATTGGAGTCATAGACAAATAGCTGATGGATACCAAGATGGATGCCTAGCATAAAATGAAACTTCTTTAGCCATAACATTCCCCACTGTCTCTAGATCATATGAATCTAATCACTGATTCAGATTTATGTAGAAATGAAGGTTGATATTTTAATAAAGCCATTCAGTCTGATCCCAGACCCCAGCATGAGTAACCCTTTTGTTAACTCTCTGATTTTAACAGGTATTTGTAATACTGAAGAAGCCTAGAGGCTAGGATAACTTTGGTATACTAATAGGCACCATAGATAGCTATTTGTCTTTTGACAGTGACAGGGAAATGGCTCCTTTGGTAGAAAAGAACTGTTTTTTGTAGAAACTTTTCAACCTTTTGTTAATGATAAGGGGCAATGCAGGTCTTCTGTAACTGCTTCTTAGCTGAAATAGGATGTTGTTGTCCGGCCCAGGAAGGCTGAAATGCTGGTCAAAGACCTGGAGGGGGCAGTGTGCATCTGGCTTACTGCCCTGATTTTGTTGGACCATCTGAGGCTAGTGAATTGCAGGTAGCTTTGGAGCAGTCTGGAATGCTGGTCCAAAGCTGAGACTCAACCTAGTAGGAAATTCTGTCAGAAGCCCCTGGTTTACATTGGCTTCAGCGAGTCTGGGGTAGTTTCCCCTGAGGCTGGTGTGTTTGGAGCAGTTTGTAGTCTTTAGTCGATTGGAAATCTGCTGGGGCAGATATAGACTAGGGACAGAAGGTAAAGTTAGGAGTTTAGGGGACAATCCGAACTCCATTGATTAATGCCAAAACTTATTTAGTCCATGGAGAGATTGGAAACTTTTTTTAAAACTCCATGGGCCTTGCTAGTGAAGACCCATTGGATAAGCACTCATATGTTGATCTGAAACTAGGCTACATGGCTCCCAACATTTAAGTCAGTTATTGTTGTTGTTGTTGTTTAACAATTGTTTACTAAATTTTTGGAAATTTCATATCATGCACCCCAACCCCACTGTGTCACCCAGTACACCATTTGGTCTAAACAGCTTTACTTGCACATGTTCATTACAATTAGTCATTCATCTGGTTCATGGTCTCTGACTTCTGGTGCATCATCAATACTAGACCCTCACTGATGTCTTTCAGATATCCTGCTGTGGCCCTGAGTCATGGAGATCCTGTGGCTTTTGGTTCTGCAGGACCAGCCCCTTCACATGCTCCAGCAGCTCATAGATGGGGTAGATGTTGGGATGAGCTGACTCAAAGCCCTGGATCTGGGCCTGGGTAGTAGCTGAGTTGGTTTGCCCCTGACTTTTCCCATGGCCATGCCACCAGGACCAGCTAGCTCTGCACTCAACCATGCCCAGGCATCTAGGGCCAGCTTTCCCACACCACCCCTGCAAGAGGCAGGACAGCTTTCCAGTTCCCATGCCACAAGAGCCGACTTTCCCATGTTGCCCAGTCAAAAAGCGGAACCAGCTCTCCTTTATCCACATCTCTGCTTGTGCTACTGCGAGGTAGCCAGTAAGGGACATAGCCAGTTCAGCATGGCCCTTGGACATCAACATGGCTTCAAGCTGTAATACAGACCAGGAATATCCACATGACCTTCAATGGTAACACAAGCCATGGACATCAACATAGATCCTGGCTGCAGTAGGACCACAGACCCAGACATGGCCCTCAGTGACAACATGGCCTGGACATCATCATAGATTCAGGTGGCTCTCACAGCAGGCTGTTCCTCACCACAGTTGCATCTCCAGTTCTGCCTCTTCATAGTGTACCAATCATCTGCTTCTCTTTCTCTTCTATCTCACCACCACATGCTTGCTCATCATAGTGGTATGTGGCTGTCTTCTGCCTACTATAAGCAGCAGTGGTCCAGTGTCTGGTTGCAGCCTCTGGTTATCTTCCCAAGTCAGATCTCATTAGTCTGAGTAGGCCTTAGGAAGTTATAAGCCTTATTTATTAAATATATTTTATTTATTAAATATGTTGTTCTTTATTTTAAAATTTTAGGATAGAAATCATCATATAAAAGTCTGCCCTAATCCAAAATATCTCAGGGACCTGTTGTTTTCTTAGTCTAAAAAGGAGACAACCAGAGTTGATTTCAAGTTACATGTAAGCACACAATAGCAAATTAAGATTACATGGGCATAGAATTTTAGTAATTAACTGTTTTATTACATGTTTTAAACTAATTTTTTGTTTGAAATTTTATAGGTTTCCCATTCCCCCCTTCCCCCACAATGGTCTTACAGATCTTGAGAGAAAGAAAGTTTACATTTTAGCAAGAGTTTTGAATATCCATGACCTTGAAGGAACATTTTTTTAATCAAGAACCAAGAAAGGGGGGCACACAAAGAACTAGACATCTTCAATTACATTTAGCCATCCTAATGTTTATACAAATCCTTCTGTAAAAAATTGAAATGGCATTCAACATAACAGTAATAAATAAATTTACCATTTGTTGCAAGAAACTTTTTCCTAGGGGGTTTAGACAGTATCTAGAGCTCTACCCAGTATATATATTCCCATTGTTGCCAAGGTGGACCCATCCTTATCCTTAGTTTTTAACCTGGATATACATGTTTTATTTTTATTTTTATTTTATTCTTTAAATATATTTTATCCTTAGATTTTAGCTTAGGTTCTCCAGAAAATCTTGTGGTTTGTCTAAGTCAGTGTTTACTATTGTTATGCAGAGACACCATGACCAGGGCAACTCTTATAAAGAAAACATTTAATTGAGGGCGGCTCACAGTTTCAGAGGTTCAGTCCATTATGATCATGAAAGGGAGCAGGGCAGAATGGTGCTAGAGCTGAGACTGCTTCATCTTGCAGGCAAAAGGAAGTCGAGTGACTGTCACACTGAGGGAAGCTTGAGAAAAGAGACCTCAAAGTCCTCCTCCACAGCGACACGCTTCCTCCAACAAGGCCACATTTCCTAATAGTGCCACTCCTTTTGAGGGCCATTTTCTTTCAAACCATTACATAGCTTCGTGCAATTAAGGCCTACTTGCTTCCAGCCAGCAGGATTCTTAGGTGAAGGTCCAATGGCCTTGTTTATATCCTTCTTTTGAAGGAATATTAACTTTTAACAAGAAGATTTTCTTTCTTTTTTTTTTTTTTTTTTTCTTTTTTTGGTTTTTCAAGACAGGGTTTCTCTATGTAGTCCTGAATGTCCTGGAATTCACTATATAAATCAGACTGGCCTCAAACTCACAGAGATCCACCTGCCTCTGCCTCCCAGTTGCTGGGATTAAAGGCATGTGTTACTACACCTGGATAGATTTTATTTTATAACCAGTTTGTGTTTATCTGCAGATGGAGGCAGACAACCTGGGGCTTAGTAAGTATTCTTTATCTTATAAAGTCATTAAGTTGTAGAATAATGTAAGTATCTGTAACCTAGATGCCATTAAACAGAAAACTATAAGATCGAGACATCTACAGGAATGTAGAAAATGTTAGAATCAGGTTGTTTTTGTTTTCTTTATGGATTTTTGTTTTACGGGTTTTTTTTATCCATTTCCAGTAAGTGTACAAATCTTAAGGCACAAGAAGATTTTATGTTACCTGTTTGAAGCAGTGTCCTATCTTTTGTTCTCTCTCTTCGTCCTAGAGTCTGAACTAGGACAGAGATTTTGGAGAAAATTTTTAAACAATCATGCTTGGGTCAGAAGATGAAGCCATACCCCAAATCCAGAGCCAGCTTTTTAATAAAGTAGAACAGCATAAAACAATATTTTAATATTAACTGAAAAGTTTCTGCACCCCAACATTAAGCCTCTCCACTGACGAATCAGACTGAATTACAAAAAAGACAAGGCTTAGTGGATAAATGCTCCCAGATGATTTTCTGCTGTCTGCCCCCCTCCCCTAGAAGAGATGAGGAAGAGAGATTGAAAAACCATGTGTCTATTTTCTGAGGGGCAGTTTAAATACCATGTGGGAGTGGTCTTGAGCATCTTTAGGGAAGTAGCCATGTTTGGCAGGCTTTCAGAGATGAGGCAGAGATCAGTGAGAGAGAGAGGAGAGGGGGCTAAGGTGGAGCTTCCTCCAGAAGATTCCACACTCTTTGAGTATATGGATGCCAGTTCATGTCTGGCTGCTTCCTGCAAGGGGGAGAAGGGAATCAGGAGTTAGTGGGCTTACACTCAGCAGGAGGTGTGAGTGGAGGAGCATCCAGTTAACTGCCATCCTGTGTAGATGAATTTCTAAATGGTCTTATCAATAAAAAACACAGAGCCAGATATAGGGGCTAAAGCCTGAGAGAGATCAGAAGAACAGGGACACCCACAAGCTAACCTCACCTCACCAACTCTGCAGCTTCCAAATGTGAGATACTTCCTGTCTACCCATACCTATATGCCTTGCTGTTCTGCCATCTGATTTACTCTCTGTCCAGCTACATCACTTCCTCTTCTTGCCCAGCTCTGTCATTTCCTGTCTGTCTTACAGACCTCCAGACCTCCAAGGTTAACTAGTGTTGAAATTTAAGGTATATGCCACCACATCTGGCTCTGTTTCCAGTGTGGCCTTGAACTCACAGAGATCCAGACAGTGGTAGGATTAAAGGTGTGTGCTAACATTACCTGACTTTTGTGTTTACTTATAATGTCTCCAGGCAAACTTTATTTATTAGAGCACAAATAAAATATCACCACATTTCAGCACAAATAAAATATCACCACAATCCTGGAGACAGACCTCAGACAGCTGTTTCTTGAGGAAACAGAGAAGGCAATTTGCTAGGATAAAAATAGATCATTAACACCTGCCTTAGTTGTACTGACAGAGATGGATACTCAAGGCAGAAGAGCAGATAGGCCCTTCATTGGGACATCTTAGAAAACTGAAGAGTGGAAAGTCCCAGCTGCTGGACAAACCAAGTATCCAGAATAGGTTACTGCTTGAGCCTGGAGAAATGGTACCAGCATAGATGTCCCAAGAGGTTGGCAGCCAAAGGGGTGGTGAAGATCATGGTGTAGGGTCCTGTCTATCAAACCTCAAGAGACTTAGGAGCTAGCTGTTTGAGAAGTACTTGGTGCCAAAGGGAGAGTGAGGCAGGTTCGGGGGCAGTTGGGTCTGTTGGTGTTGGGTCAGGGAGATAGCTGTCAGCATGTGAATGGAGAAGTGACCTCAGAAGTGAGAGTTAGGGGAGGTACCTGGCCAGCGGAGGAGTTTGGGCTGGGAGGTGGTGATTGAGGAAAAATGGCCTTCCTTAAAGGAGCTCAAAAGGGCTCAGTCATGTAGGAGAATGTGGGGTGGGCCAGAGGCAAATAAGGACAATGGGGAGAAGGGATGGCCAAGATAACTTGAGTTCAATGGAGAGCTTGATGAGTTGTTGTTTGATAAGCCCATTGGCCCTCATGACCTTTCCCAAGGTTGTGGATGGTAGGGGATGTGTAGTTTCCAGGAAATGTTGAGAGCTTTTGACACAAGGTCCATGACCCTGGAAGTGAAGACTGGCCCATTATCCATTTGTATGGCCAGTGGCAAGCCAAATCTAGGGATGATGTGGTCCAGGAGAACTTGGGTCACCATATCTGCTATTTCCCTGGAGATGGGGTAGATTTCTAACCATCCTGAAAAGGTGTCAACTATAGTTAGGAGGTAACAGAGTTTTTTTTTGTTTTGTTTTGTTTTTTGTTTTGTTTTTATGTGTGGGCATGTGAATGAAATCAACCTGCCAATCCTCACCCAGTTGGTGCCCTTGAAGTTGCTGCAGAGACTGATGTATCTGGAGGACCCCCTGAGGGTTGGCCTTGGCACTTGTTTGGCAGGAGTGAACTTGTGAAATGAAATATTAACTTGAAGATGGGTGAGATCAAAGAGGGGCTCTAAGAAATGGAACAAAGCTTTGGGGCCTATGTGTAAGGTCTGGTGGATGTCTGAAATGATGGACAGCGCCTGGTCCTGAAGGAGGATGAGGTGGTTATTTAAGTAGACCCATCCATCCTTTGTCTGCATGGCCCCTTTTATTCAAGAGTTTGTCCCTCTCCTCTGGTTGATAACAAGCATGATAGGAACGTGTCAAAAACTAAATATGTTCTGTTTATCCAGAGGAGCCAGAGGCCAATCCCCAGGCTACTAAGTCAGCCTTGGCATTGCCTAAGGCCACTGGATCCTTGGAGGAATGGTGTTCCCAGCAGTGAATTATGACTACTTCTGCAGGGAGCTGGAGGGCCTCCAAGAGCTTGGCTATAAGGGGTCCATTAACTATGGGAATTCCCCTGATAGTGAGGAAGCCCCTTTCCCTTCAAAAGACAGAGTGGATATAGGCTATTAAAAAGGCATATTTAGAGTCATTATAAATGTTAGCCTGTTGACCCTTGGCCATCTGGAGTGCTCTAGTCAAGGTGATTAATTTGGCCTTTTGTAAAGAGGTCCCCATTGGCAGGTTGGCGCTTCAGCTGTTTTAGTGGAAGTGACCAGTGCATACACCACCTGGCATTTTCCTGATCTGTCTATAAGAAAGCTTCCATCAACAAAGAGGGTGAGTTAGGGTTTTGTGAGGGGTTGGTCTAGGGGACCAGGCGGGGTGAGTATAAGGCCTCTACAGCCTCTGGGCAGGAGTGAGAGGAGGTAACAGAAGAGGAGGGGACAGGAAGGTTGCCAGGTAGAGGGCAGGACTGGAGGCAAAGGTAATTTGAGGATTTTCTAGAAACAATAAGTGAAAGACTTGGACTCATGAGGGCCCAAAGAAGGGGAGAAAAGAATGACTCAGAAGGTCTGAGAAGCGTTAGGTAGAGTATATCATAAAAGGGTGATCTTGAGAGCTTGCCACATGAGTTCAGCTGCTGATGGCACAGCTGCCATCCATAGACATTGGGGTCTAGTTGTTTGCCCAGTCCAAAGACCCAACTATTTGGACCAGAACATGTCCACATGGAATGTTTTATCATTCAAAGGGGGGAGGGAATAGAAAGAAGGGGGCATAGTGAAAGAGGGAAAAAGAGAGGGAGGGGAAAGAGGGAGAGAGAGAGAAAGGGGGAAGTGGAAGTGTGTACTACCTCATGGTGAGAAAGGGAGGAAGAGAGGAAGAAGAAGAAGGGAGGGTTTTTTCTTAAAGAGGGCTTTACATAAGATGACTTCAAGACACTGGGTAGGTCCCCATGGGATAGGCCAGAATATCAACATTCTTCTGTTTTTGATTATAATAAAAAGGTGAGTTATGAATAGCAAGTGGGAAGGGAAAATGAGGGTGCTGACTTCTCGAGACTGTTTCCTGCTGTTTTGGGGCAAAGTGGGGAGGGGGAAGTTGGGAGTCATGTACAGCAGGAGGTGTGAGTGAAGAAGCATTCAGTAACTGTCATCCTGGAGACCCCTTGAGGGAGCTGAGAAGGCAGGTTACTAGGGAAAAAAATAGATTGTTATCATTGGCCTCATGAATGGGGCTAGCCATGGGAAGAGTGATAACTGCCAGGAAGAATGGGATGGAGAAGTGCCCTGGTGTACAGAAGAGGCAAGGGTACATATGCCCTTGAGTCTGATGTGATGGTACCAGCAGTGATGTTCAGAAGCTTGGGGGAATGGCATGCCAAATCAGGAGTACAGGAGCCGTCAAAGCTGCTGTTGCTCTGGAGAAAGGAAATGCCCCCATCCATCCTGCAAAAGTGCCAATGAATTAGGAGATAACAGAGTTGGCATGTGGGTGAAGCTAACCTGCCAGTATTTGCCCAGTTGGTGTCCTTGGTTGGTGCAGTGGCTGGTGGTGTATCTGGAGGGCCTTTGAGGGTCTGGCCTTGGCATGAGTCTGCCAGGAGGGGTGGATCTGTGCAGGAACCTGTGTATGTAAAACAACTAGAACAGACCTCCATCTTGGTGTCATGGCAAAAGCTATATATGGCCTTGGGCCAAAAGGTCTGAACATTTTCTAGGGTGTGGCTTCAGCCCAATGAAATATGTCTTTAATTCTATAACCAGAGGAAATTTATTGAATGGAAGTGGTTGAGTGAGTGAAGGAGGAGGGAGGCTTCCCTAAACATCATCAGATGTGAAAAGGATGAATAAGTGAACAGAAGTGAGACAGCTTTAAGCTTTTAAAAAAAATCTAATTCACCAGGAGATACAGTATTAGCTCTAAGAGACTAAGCCTTTGAATTTTACACAGAGAGCTGAAAAGGCAGGTAAGGACTTGGTTGCTACTGTTGAACTGACAAAACTTGGTTGTCAAGTGACATCAGAGAGCTGAGAAAGATAATTTTTACCTGAGTTAGCAATTAAAAATGACAGAGACTAGCTTGCTACCTAGACAGCCACCCCAGGGTCCTTCATGGTTGTTGAAGGTAGAGGTCTCAGGGCCTAGGCCTGCCAGGCCTCAGAAGATCTGACAGTTGTGGGATAGAAACTTGTGGGAAGGACCAGCCTACTTTGTCTAGAACAAAGTGAGGCAATGGATTTCCCAGAGTCCTGCTGCCCATGGTTTCAAGAAGGCCCTGGCAGAAGTCAAGGAGCTGAAGAAGGCCCTGGCAGCAGTCAAGGTGAAAGGCAGTAGTTGAGGTGAAAGGCAATTTTTGCTTGGTGAGTGGTGTTGCCACTATGGAGCAAGTTCTGAGTGAAGGTCCTTCTGTGCCCAGCCATCTTCTTTGGAGGAAATAAAGGTGCTTCCAGGAGCCAGCATGTTTCTCTATCATGAACAGCTTTTTAATTAAACATTTCAAATGCCATATTCTTCATATCTCTAATCATTTGAGGACTATCTGTCCATTAGACATGAATTGCTGACTATCAACTAATATTCTCTAAGTCTCCAATACATTAGCAGCTTTCATAAGACTAGTAGTTAATTGTCTCCTGAGAAGGAAAGAAAAGTGGCAGGGGAAGGGTCCCAGGGCCAAATGGGAACAAGAGAAAAGGGGCTTGTGAGTTGGGGAGGGGCCCAACTCTGAGAAAAGGATCCTCTAAGAAAAGGACCCTCTGGGGGACCAGAAACTCCATCATAGAATATATATATCTTATTTCTCAAATACCTTACTTATCAAACCTATGCCACCATTTATTTAAATTCTCTAGAAGCTTTGTGTTGAACTTTGGCAAAAACATAGGTATAAAGCTCTAAGTTAGCCTTTGTTAATCTGAATAGATCTTTATAAATTTAAATTTCTATTTTCATATATAGTAGTATAAATCAGCATTGAATCAAATATAGCTTTGCATCTCTATCATCATATAAAAAATCCATACCAATCCCAAATATTTGAGTCTTGTTGCTTCCTTAGCAAGGAAGGACAAGGAGACCAGACATACATTCTTATATTGCATTTTTACAGCCCTGTATTGCTGTAGCCAGATTATAATCCTGAATGATTTATATAGAAATAATAATTTCTTAAGTCATTTAATACCTCTTTTGTTTTATATAATGAAGGTCAAATGTCTTATCTTTTTGAGGAACCATTTTAGTTAATAAATCTATTAATTGACAAGTCTGGGCCCAGTTTCCTAGTATGTAGACATTTTGTCCCACATGCCAGGGGGTTTTCCTTTGACTTAGCCCTGTTTTGGGGGTAGGGAAAATGTACTCTGTTCTATAATTGCTTCACACTGAAATGAGGCAAAGATGGTCAGAACCCAACAAGGCTGAAAGGCTAGTCAAAGGGAAGGAGGGAATTTGGGCAATGAGGCATTTATCAGAAGCATTTGATTTGGTAAACTGGAAACAAGAAGCACTTATATTTGCTTGTTGTCCATATGAGCTTTTAGTAAGTCTATGGTTTACAGGTTGAAGTCAGCAGGTTGCAGTTAGCAACTATGCTTACCTGTGTCTGCCAGCCAAGTGGAAACCTGTTGAGACAAGTTCAAACTGGGAACAGAAGTTAAAATTCATGAACTTATTTGGAACTTTTACGTTTATATTTAAAAGACAACCAAAGAAAACTTAAAATCTTGAGCTTGTGACCCAAATAGTATCAGAATTCTATTACTGTCAATATTTGAAAATTTAAAATCGTAATATAACAATATTATAGAAGTAATCTGAAGCATTTAAATCATTTATTTATATCTTTATAATTGGTATTTTTATCTTAAATTATTTTTAAGGCTTCAAAGCATGCATGGATTTTTCCATCTTAGAACATTTTTTTTTTAAATCAAGAGACCTAGTAGCTTTAGAAAAAGTAAAGCTTGACTTTTTTATCTATAAAATGAGCTGGCAAGTTGGCCATAGCCTTATAAATTTAAATCTTTTAAAAACTGCTCTTAGAAAGTAATATCCTTTCTACTTACTGTGCTGAAGCTAATTGCTTTTACCTATGTGAATAAATGAAAAATGAAGGAACAAAGCAATCAAGCATATGCCAGAGATTTCTAGGCTGAGAACAAACACAAGGAAATGAGACAATTAGCAGCCACAGAGCATCAACGCCCAGAAGGATAATTCTGAGATGGTTATTGAGAATTAATTTTCTTTAAGATCACTCTAAAACAACATTTTTAAAAATCACCTTAAAATTAAGTCACTTTTCTTTAAGGATGTGACGATCCCTGGAAGGTGGATGATACTCCAGGTAAGGCCTCACACCCACGTGTTTTTGGGCAGTGCAAATACTCAATAGAAAAGTGTAGGGGGACTGGCATGATGTTGGGTGACTAGGGAGGTGGAGTATAGGGATGGATCTGAGAGAAATAACAGAAATTGGGTTGAATATGCTCAAAATACACTGTGTGAAAGTCTCAACAAATTATATAAGAATATAAAAAAAAAGAAACTTCTTAAAAAGAAGACCCTGGAGGGGTGGCTCCAGCAGTGCAGCAGGAAGGTGGGTCCTCTAGGGCCGGTGGGAGCCCTGCCCATAGGTAACTGAAAGCCAGCTTGTTGAGAGGAGGAAAACATCTTTCTTTCCAGTCTTATCGCCAGCATGTGGCACTGCTGATACCAAAGAACCCAGGAGGGAGGGACAGGATAAGTCTCTGGGCCCCCACCTACATGAGCACACACTGCCCCTGACCATGCTTGGGCCACAGACAGGAAGTGACTTTCTGCTGCCCTTAGTAAAAGCAGTGGTGGAGTCTTACGGTGATGAGGCCATATGACCTGTCTGTCTTTGATCTTAGTCAAGATGGTGCCTGACCATGTGATTACCCTCTGGCACTTGACCATGTGGTCATGTGGGTTTGTTGTTGTTTTTTTGTAATCCTATGGTGGCAATCCCATATGGGATCATGTTATATCTTCCACTCTTTCCACTCAGCAGCCGGTGGGACCTGGGGCCCCCAATTACCCAAGGGTCCCCATTCTTCATCACACTAGCTTCCAGCCCACTTATTGGCCTGGGGCAGGGCTCAGGGCCTTCTGCTGCCACCCACCTGGAGAGTCGTGGCTTGCATGCTTCTAGTAAGCTCTCAAACCAAGGGGGTATTCCCAGGTCCTGGACTTCAGCCCCACCCATTTCCTGGTCAGCTGGAGCCTGGTCAGGCAAGAAGGACAGGCAGCTGCAGAAAAAATGGCAGTGCCAGGTTCCTTCTTAGAGCAGATCTGCCACAGGTGAAACAGACAGATGAGGTCCTGGCAACAGACAAGAATGAGAGAGAGAAGAGGCAAGAAATGAAATTACAGACAAAGAGAGGAATAAGAGGTAAAGGACAGGCAAAGAGAACAAGCTCTGCCTGGCGGGCAATTTGAAAGGGTGCAGATGCCATGGAAAGGGACCTGGTGACAGGTGATGATGTAACTGCTTTGGCAGAAGCTGGAGGAGGATGAGGGAGTGGAAGCAACCCAGCAGGTTAGCTGGGACAGGGGAGCGAACAAGTCAGGGATCCTTGGCCGAAGTAGTAAGGGATAGTAGAGATTTGGTGGTAGACTCGTTTTCCATGAGTGAGCTAGAAGGTCCAGCAGACTGAACTCCAGCATCCCATGTGGTCAGCAAGGACAGACAACATCACAGGCTAGTCAGTGAATTGTCATCCAAAGATCTTGGGGTAATCGGGTCAAGCTTTTCTGTATGTTTTCACATGGGAATAGATGCCTAAGGACTAAGTCCAAGAAACATGGCCCCTTGGTACTGGAGCTTTGGAACAAGAGTGAAAGGTGAGAAACTATGGTCAAGATGAGACTAATCCTCACTCATAGAAAATGGCCAGAAGGGAGGGGCTTACCAGTAGGGTGAAGGGTCCCAGTGATCCTCCACCTGGTAATGTGATGGTGTTGGGAGGTACAGGGTCCCAGCATTTCTCAGACTGCCAGCAGGTAGGAGAAAACACCAGGAGGGCCTGTCAAGTCACACAGTACCAATGAAACACAGTGGATATTTGCTCACACCATGCAGACACAGCATCCACATGGAAAGGTATATTATTAAAGGGAGAGGGGAGAGGGAATAGAAGGAAGGAGAGAGAGAGAGGACTGAAAGAGGGAAAATGGAAGTGTGCACTACCTCATGGCAAGAAAGGGAGGAAGGAAAAGAGGAAGAAGAAGGGAGAGGTTTTTTTTCCTTAAAGGGGGTTTTACATAAGATGGTATCAGGATGCTGGGTGGGTCCCCAAGAGGCAGTCCAGAATGCCAAAGCAGCAAGTAAAATGGCTCCTGGGACAAAGACAAACCAAGGAAAAGAATCTTCCCAGTAGAGAAAGGGAAAGGAAAGGTAGTTTAAAAAAAAAAAAAAAAAGTATCTTCACAATAGAGAAAGATGAAGGAAAGAAAATTTTAAAAAAGAAATTTCTCAATGTAAAAAAGGAGAAATGTTTAATTAAGAAAAAAGACTTTCCCAGTAGACGAAGAGAAAATGGTGAACCAAGGCCTAGAAATAAAAAGACCTTATAAAGGAAAAATTTTTTAAAAAGAAAAAAGTCTCTTCCCAGTAGACATAGAAATGGGGAGGAGCTCTTTCCGATAATAGACAAAAATTAAAGATTTTAGAAACTCAAAGCTGCTGTCAGCTCTTTCAGAGATCAGCCTACCTGCATGGAGCAGCAACATCTGAATGACGAAGAATGATAGGTGGGGCCTCACAGCTGCAACCTGGAAAATTATAGCACAAAGCTGAGCAATTTTTTTTTTTTTTTGGTGTAAATGTATTTTTGTTTTGTTTTCTTTTCTTTTTCCCTCGTAGTGGAAATAACTCAATATTAAAGGCTACTTTGTGGGAAATGTCTTTTGCTTTTTTCCCTAATAATGGGAATGACTCATTAATAGGAGAAAGAAAAAATTAAAACAAGCCCAACTTTTAGTAAAAATCAATTCCAGTCAAAACATAAAATACTAAGTCAATGCTATTTGGATTTCCATAGGTATTAGTCATTCATTGTGTGGAGGATGTTCTGTAGTGATATTTTGTTGTACTCTAATAAAATTTGCCTGAAGATCAGAGGACAGAGCCAGCCACTAAATTAAACATAGAGGTCAGGCAGAAGTGGCATACGCCTTTAACCCCAGTATTTGGGAAGCACACATGCCATTAATCCCAGCACTAAGAAGGATGAGACAGGAAGTGAAATGACTGGGTGGAGAAAGGCAGATAAGATGTGAGACTACAGGAACTAAAAGCCTTTTTGGAGGAATAACAAGTGTAGTGGGTAGGCATCCCAGCCTTGGCCTGGAAATTCCAACCCCCATTGAGGCTTCGGTAATGGTCACGCCCACAAGGCGGGGCTGAGGGAGGAAGCTGAAGACCCAGGATCGAGAGGAGAGGGCTCTCTTGGTTCTGGGACCCTGGACGCTGGAGGTAGACTGAGCAGAGTTCTCCAGAGAACACCACTGGACTGCGCCATACCTTTGCCAGACCCTACAACCTATCCCTTCATTTGTAAGTTACCCCACAAAATAAACCTCCCTTTTAACTATGTGGAGTGGCCTTAATAATTTCACCAATATCTGGCGCCCAACGTGGGGCTCGAACCCACGACCCTGAGATTAAGAGTCTCATGCTCTACTGACTGAGCTAGCCAGACTCCTTTTTGTTGTTGTTGTTGTTGTTGTTGTTGTTGTTGTTCATAATTAACTTCATTATTCAAAAGAAAAAGGGAACATCCTATATATATATAACACAAATCAGATCCCATACAGGTCTGCCAGGACCTCTAGCACAAGGTAATGATGAGATTGATCAGTTACTAATAGGTAATGTGCTAGAAGCCTCAGAATTTCATAAGAAACACCATATAAATAGCAAAGGTTTGAAGAAGGATTTCTCCATTACTTGGCAACAAGCTAAGGATATTGTGAAAAAAAAAAAAAATGTCCTACTTGTTCCTTCTATAACCAAACTCCATTACCTGCAGGGAGCAATCCAAAAGGTATACAAAGAAATGAAATTTGGCAGATGGATGTGTTTCATTTTGCAGAATTTGGAAGATTAAAGTATGTACACCATACCATTGACACCTAGTCAGGATTTCAGTGGGCAACTCCTATGAGTTCTGAAAAGGCTGATTCTGTGATTACACACCTATTAGAAGTTATGGCCATCATGGGATAACTGTACAAATTAAGACAGATAATGCCCCAATAAAATGAGACAGTTCTTTGCTTATTACGATATAAAGCATGTTACAGGTATACCACACAATCCCACAGGCCAAGCAGCCATAGAAAGATCCAATCGAACTTTAAAGGATATGATAAATAAACAGCAACAGGTAGCAATGACTCCTAGAAATAGATTGCATAGTGCTTTATTAACCTTGAATTTTCTCAATTCTGATGAGAAAGGAACAACAGCTGCAGAGAGACATTGGACGACAGAGAAAACTCCTGAGCTAAACCAACCGGTTTATTTCAAAGATGTGTTGACCTCAGAATGGAAACCTGGATATGTCCTACGTTGGGGAAGGGGTTTTGCTTTTGTTTCCACAGGAGAAGAAAAGCTATGGATACCAACAAAATTAATAAAAATTCGATTCAAACAGGAGAAACCCCTTGATGAGGAGAAGTAAAAGATCATCCACCAATGTGACATCTCTTGAAGTTGTAAGAAAAATTTAACAGTCAAAGGTTGGGGTAGGGTTCTGTTTTTGTCTTTCCAGGATAATGGAAATACCCATCTTCCAGAAATCATAAGGCCTTGGATATTCGGATGTTTACAGCAGAAAGGAAGAATTTATTGGTACCAATCTACACAGGGTAAAATATCACTAACATCTATATCTCTATCAATCTAGAATAGTTGTGGTTCCAATTCAATTATAAATCAAGCTGGCTTTGGAGATGGAATTGTCTCACTCCTTCTCTAAAACCCAAGCATATTGATAAAAGGAAAGGTTGAGAGATTCTTCAGTCCCATATCAGAAGAGCCCTCTGATGTGAGACAGAAGGAAACCAATTATCAGGGACCATTGTCTTCAAGATTCTAATTCTCACCATGCTTACTCTTGATTTCTTGGAATCCTTTCTTACATGTCATGTCATCTTTAAATCCAAACCTTCAATTCTGATAAAAAATAAGTTTTTCCAATAGCAATCTCTGAAGTCTCCAGAAAGAAGATGGGGCCCCAACAACAACAACTCTACCCAATCCAGAATGATGCCATGATAATCATCATCATACTACACTTCTTGCCAGAATTTCAAACAATCTTACCCATTCATTACTCTGAGAGTTGCTGCAGAATCTACAGTTAGTCTATCTGAGATTTAACTATCTGAGCTTTCTCATAATACCCAACAGAGATACCATCGCCCGCTAAACAGCAGGAAGCAATTCTAAGAAAATGACACCCCTTCTCCCTAAGGTTTCATATTTCTCAGGGGTATGGTTAATGGTTCTAGGGTTGGGGGTGGAAGAAACTGTTAAACTCAGTACTCTCCTTAAGGAAAGAAAATATGTCTCAAAAAAAAAAGGGAAAAGAAGAAATGGAATGGATATGTATAAGATATTATGGTAGACTATCATATACATTAGTAAACAAATTTAGTAATATAGCAGCCTTTGCACTGTTATGAATTTTTACATGTTGATACAAATATATACTTTTTACATTCCTATTTAAGATAATTTGTATATTGATACAAATACAGAACTATGTTTGTTATATTGTACACATATTTTTACTCTTATTTGAAATATTTGTATATTGATACAAATGTGAATTTATATTTGTCATACTGTATGTATGTTCTACTTCTGTTTAAGATATTCTGTATACTGATATATATTTAGGATTATTATCATATTGCATACTGCACTATACATTCCTACCTCTGTTAAAGATATTTTGTGTATTGTCACAATTTAAAATCATTGTCCTTTTACTGTACATTTGCTTACAGACTGTTTGCCTTATTTATATGAAGCCTTAGTCTTTAGGTTGTTTAGGTAGATAAGACTTATAGATTTATTGTCACTTATGCTTGTCATCTCTATAATTATGTTAGTTAGGTTATCCAGATTTATAAATACATAGGTCAGATGGACAGGTAATCTTCAAACACTTCATGGACCTAGAGAATATAGCATTTAAATAACTTAGAATTCTGTTGACGTGAGACACAATTGCTCCTGGCAGCACCAATATGATCCCGAGAGAATGTTGGGCTTCTAAGACATTTCCATTTGGAAGTTTGTCTTCTTGGCACAAAATGGTCTACTGGGCAAAGAACTGCCCTAGCCTCAACTGCTGACAGTACAAATACTGTCCTTTCTGGACAAGTGGGACACAAGGAAAGCGACCACTGGACTTTGCCAAGACAGGGTAAGAAGGTCTTTCAGAATTCCTGCTTCTTAAAATGGTCTGTCAGATACTCTAGACCTGTAGCCAATTTGAATGCACCAAAGATGCTGAGAAACATTAGGTGACTGTCCAGTAGCTGTCTCTGTCTACTCTTGCAAGACTCCTGAAAGTTGCTTGCGTCCTTCTCCCATTTCTCAGGTATTATTATATTCCTTCTCAAGTCTTTGATGAGGTTGAAGACTAGCAGTTATAGTTACAACTTAGTATATATACATATATAATATCTTAGATAGAATATATTAAGTATTAGACTCAGGTTCTTTAGGATAGGACACCTTTTGGAATGATCTTTGTAATATGCCACCTACCCACGCTCTAGACTTCCCTGGATTTTAGTATGTGTTTTTCGTTTGATATTGTTTGCATTTATTGTAATTCAAACTTATCTAGGTCATTATCCCTCGTTACTCCTGGACAATATTTGATAACCATTTTTTTGTATATAGTCTTGTATTAGGTTAGAACTTTCTTATTTAGACAAAAGGAGGAGATGTAGTGGGTAGCCATCCCAGCCTTGGCCTGGAAGTTCCAACCCCCATTGAGGCTTCGGTAATGGTCACACCCACAAGGTGGGTCTAAGGGAGGAAGCTGAAGACCCAGGATCGAGAGGAAAGGCCTCTCTTGGTTCTGGGACCCTGGACGCTGGAGGTAGACCAAGCAGAGTTCTCCAGAGAACACCGCCAGACTGTGTCATACCTTTGCCAGACCCTGTTACCTATCCTTTCATTTGTAAGTTACCCCACTAAATAAACCTCCTTTTTAACTACGTGGAGTGGCCTTAATAATTTCACCAATACAGAGGCATTCAGTCTGAGGATTTGTGGATATAGGATCAGCTGAGGAGTTGGTGAGAAGTGGCTGTGGCTTGTTCCATTGTCTCTCTGATCTTTTAGCATTTACCCCATATCTGGCTCTGGGTTTTTATTATAAGACCATTAGGATTTGTGCAACAATGTTCTCTTCTCTTGATTGTCTAATTAATGTTTAAATGAATGTTTAATTTTCATAATAAAGTAAAACAAAATTCATGATTTTGGGCTATATCATTGGATATGCTCTTGTATGTATCATTACTGAGAATTAAGCTCTGCTCTTTAAGTTGCTTTTTGGGAATTTTTTGTTAAATTCTATAGAAATGTAACACTGAAACAGAGCAGGTTGTGTTAGCTTATTAACTATTGTGGTTACTAAAGTAAAAGTTCATAAATAATCTCTTACTGATAAAGAACCTTTAAAAGTTCTTTTTCCACTAAATAAAATACAGGTAAATTGTTTGTTCCACACTGTTAATAATTGGCAAGTTTCATTAACATGTTACTTGGGATCTATTAAAAGGATCCTCTTTTAAAATTTTTATAAAAATACCCAATTAGCATTGTCTAAAGTTACCTAAAACCCTATAGAAATTTTTTTCAATGCTTCTATAGATTTCATATGTAAAAGGACTATGCAAATCAATTCTGGTGGTAAAGTTGCTCAGTTGTTGTGACTCCCATATCTTAAAGGCAAAGCAGCTCCAATAAGTCAAACAGGAGATTTTGGAAGTACTGGGAAAAAGTGGTGTTCTGAAAAGTGCTCATCAGTGATGAAAGGCCTAAATTAAAAATAAAACTAAATGGGATTGAGATGAAAGGATTATTAGATTCTAGTGTTGATGTATCTATAATTTCTCAGGGAATCCCATCTGGCCTTTGCAAAAAGTTTCTATTCAATTCTCAGGTATTGGAATGATCTAATATAAAAGAAAGTGTGGGATGGATTAAGTGTATAGGATCTGAAGGACAGAAAGGAATATTAGAGCCAATATGGGTGGAGCAGTGCCCCTTAACTAGAGAAAAACAGCAGGTGCTAAGCAACTGGTACAGGAACAGTTAGGTGCTACACATATTGAGGAAACTACAAGTTCTTGGAATTCTCTTCTATTTGTAACAAAAGAGAAATCTGGAAAATTGTGAATGTTGACTGACTTGAGAGCTGTAAACAGTAATTCAATCCCATGGGTCCTTTATAGCCTGGAATTCCTTTACCTTATGTATTCCTAAAGCATTGCTGATTTAAAAGATTGCTTCTTTACTGTTCCTTTACAAGCACAGGATAGAGAAATTTTTGTTTTTAGTTTCTACTTATAATAATGCTCAGCCAGTAAAATGATATCATTGGAAAGTTTTTCCCTAGAAAATGATAAATTATCCAACTTTATGTCAATATTTTATAATCCCTTAGTCTATTATTTATCATTATATGGATGATATCTTAATAGCTGCCTCTGATATGGGTATCCTTAAAAGGTTGTTTGCTAAGACACAACAGGTCTTACCTTAATAGGGATTACAAATTGCTCCTGAAAAAATCAAAGAGGAGATTCTCTTAGTTATCTAGGATTTAAATTTAGTAAACAAGGAATTCAGCCACAAAATGTACAGCTAAGAAGAGATTAATTGCACACTCTTAATTATTTTTAGGAATTTTTGGGAAATATTAATTGGTTGTAGCCTACCATTAGATTGTCTACTAAAGACTTAGGAATTTGTTTCAAATTTTGCAATGTGACCTGGATTTAAACAATCCAAGGCATTTAACAGTTGAAGCAGAAAAGGAGCTGACCCAAGTAGAACAAGAAATACAAAATGACTATAAAGATCAATTAGATCTCACAATGAATCTCTTTTGGTAATTTTACCTTATATCCACTCCCTAACTGGGCTTATTGTGCAATGAGAGGGTAATATTTTTGAATGGATATTTTGAGCTCATAAACAGAGAGTAAAAAGTTAAAAACCTATATAGGAAAGGTTTCTGGATTAACTATAAAAGAAAGAATAAGACTTCATCAATTGTCAGGAATGGATCCACTTGAGATTATAGTACCATATGAATTATGTAATTATGGATAATTAATGATGGCTGGCAAAGAGCCTGTAATAGTTATTTAGGAGAAATCAACAATAAGTACCCCCAAAATAAAAAACTTCAGTTCATAAAAAGAACTGAATGGATTTTTCCCAGAACAGTGAGGAAAGTGTCCATTTCTGAGGCTCTTATGTTCTGTACTGACACAGGTAAATTTGGAATGCCTGGCTATAAAGCAGGAAACATAAGTAATTCAAAGTCCATCCACTGTAGTTCAGATATCAGAGTTGTATGCTATTCCAATGTTTTTACTAGACCTTCATGAACCTCTCAATATAATTACTGATTCTCAATATGCAGAAGGGGTTGTATTACAGATTGAAACTGATGAACTTATTCCTGATAATTTAGAATTAACTATATTGTTTATACAACCACAACAGGCAATCTGAAAAAGGAATTGCCTACTTTATATTACCCTTATTCAGTCTCATACAGGATTGCCTGGGACATTAACAAAAGGAAATGAAGAAATTGATCAAATATTAATAGGAAATGTATTAAAAGCTTCAAAATTTCATAAAAACATCATGTTAATAGCAAAGGCCTAAAGAATAAATTTTCTTTTTTCTTTCTTTCTTTCTTTTTCCAGAGCTGAGGACCGAACCCAGGGACTTGCACTTGCTAGGCAAGCGCTCTACCACTGAGCTAAATCCCCAACCCCAAAAATACATTTTCTATAACCTGGCAATAAGCTAAAGAGATTATTTTTTTTTAAAAAACTGTCCTAATTTTTCTTTGTATACTCCAATTCCTTTACATGCAGGAAGTAGTCCTAAGGGCACTCAAAGAAATAAAAACAGAGATACTTATACAACAAAAGGGGGGCATGAGAACTCCCAGAGACAGATTACATAATGCTTTACTAGCTTAAAAAATTTTAAATGTTAATGAAACAGGGACAACAGCTGCTGAAAGGCATTGAACCATAGGGGGGAAAACTGCTGAATTAAATCAGCCTGTGTGCTACAAGGATGTATTGACAATCAGTATGGAAAATGGTGAAGATGTTATGATGGAGCCAGGGTTATGCATGTTTCTGCAGGAGACAAGTTGTGGATACCATCAAAATTAATAAAACTTAGACATGAACAAGAGAAGTCCCCGGTACCTTGGCTGCTGGTATGGAGAACACAGCTCTGGGAAGAAAAAGATACAAAAGCCTTTGAAGCAGACAGCTGATCCTTCTACATTGGGACAGCTTATGAAACTGACTGAAGCAGAATCAATAGTTTGGCTGGCCAAGAAACCTTTGAATGCTAGAACTTTGTTCCTTGCTATGCTGTCTGTGGTAACTGTACAGGTAAGGGGGTCTGATCATACTCACTGGGCTTATATTGCCAACCCTCTAATTAACAAAGGAGTACATTGGGGAGATACAGACATTCCTGTTGTAGTCAATGAATCCTCTTTGCTACCTGGTCCTTTTGAGCACAGAGGACCTGCTAAGCCTGAGGAAGAGGGTAAGGAAATTACAAACTACATTGTGGGAGTGCAAAAAATTCTGATGTGTATGGATAGCAAAACCCATTGTCTAAATATAACTTTTCAATTTTAGCTATCTTTAGTTAATCATAGGACTGCCTAGAATTTTCATGATAAATTTTATATGCTTCATGCATCTGGTTTTAGAGTACAGGAGATTAAATCTACCAGTTCCATAAATCTATTTTCTAGTGAGATGTGGGTTACCAACAAGGAATCTGACTGGGTACATTGGCAGCAATGTAAAGGCAAGAAACCTCAAGGACTTATTAATATCTCCCATGGAGACATCATTGATTGGAGCCTATATGGCTTACCTCAAGGAAAATATTCTCACTCAGAGTTAAGATGGCAGCAGTATAGTTTGAATGAAATTTTAGAAATTAGCTCTACTGTTACTGAACTTATCCAATGGAATAAGAGTTGGAATGTCAGGTTCTATATTACAATTTGGCAATTCAGTTTAGACTAATTTCTGGAAAATGGCAAGTGCCTTATGCCCTCTTAATCTTTGTAAAGGAAAGTTAAATGTTTATTATGGTAAATATACTTTGTCCTTTAGATTGAGTCGGAGTCACACTTTTGTAGCAAGTATACCATTACCACATATATTATTGAAAGGGCCTATTCAATGGCACCCTAATAATTGCAGTATTACTTGTGAACATTGTACTCTCCATACCTGCATTAATGCTAGTATGTTATCGATGTAACATAACTAGCATACATAAGAATACATAAACTTTCAGAAGTTTATGTATTCTTAGAACAAGGCCAGCAATCTAGATACCAATGAAGTTGTTGGGGCCATGGCGAGACTCACCTGTGCTGATTCTAGTCAAGAAACTTGCTGAAAGAATATTAAAAAGAACATGTCAGATGATTGGACTGATTGTTGATGTAATTATGGGAATTATTGCATTGACTGCTACTGCCACAACAGCCAGAGTGGCCTTTAGTAAAAAGATTTAAACTGCTGAATTTGTTAGAGACTGACATCAGCATTCTGCAGAACTTTGGGCTCAACAGAAGCAAATAAGTAATGAGATAATTAAGAAGATAGCTGACTTGAGGCAACCTGTGTTGCTTTTAGGAGATCAGTTGGAGACTTTAAAGAAATAAATTAAGTTAAAATGTAACTGGAATGTTACAACTTATTGTATTACATTCTTAAAGTTTAATGAAAGCAAGTATGATTGGGAAAAGGTAAAATGCATTTGTTGATTCACGCTAATGTTCCTCAAATGATTGATTTACAAGAAATTAAGGAAACCTTTTCAGTGAAGTTACCTGAAGTTTCTGAAATGCATACTATAGAAACCTTTGCAGATACCATAGCTTCATTTAATCCAATGAATCATTTTGATAATGTTCTTATCCTAGCAATTGTTATACTTGTTTTCACTATAATAATTTTACTGGCTTTCAAGTATATTCTGACTTCTGTACATAAGACTTTTGAAACAGCATGAAAGAGAAAAGGCTGTCCTCACTGTGCAGCTGCATAATCTTCAATATAGTTAGCTTAAATGAAAGGGGGAAATGTTGTAGGAATTCAGCAGAATCACTGTGTGGAGTAGTTATTAGAATAAACAGCTGGTTTTAAAAGTACTTTGACCTTGAAGAATCCTTGTGGAAAACAGTGATTGTTTTCCTGAAGGGTTTTGCAGCCATCCCATGACTTTGGTCACAAGACTCCTCAGGCACACCTTGTGTTATTGTGTATTGCACAAGATACATAATAAAGGACTAGTGTCATGTAGGCATGTGATGCTCTCCTTCAGTAAGACATGTAAAGTAAGATTAAAGACCTTGGTATGAAGAAATACTTTGTGTAACTTTCAGTAAATATGCCTTTGTACAGCTGTTTGGGATTCAGTCCATCAGAAGAGGCTGGACCTTCCTGCTGCCACATAGGCCTTAAAATTTTATCCTGGGAATGCCTTCTTTCTTCAACTGACCCATGCTACATGGTGCACCCTGACAATCCCTAGAATATATCAAGTCCATTTGGGACCTGATCCCTCAGGAGTCTATCCCAGACCCCTGGCCCTGAGTTTGGGGTCTCTCAGAGATCTTCCTGGGGCCTGCAAATATTGTAGGGTTTGTGACACCTGGAAAAAGACCATAGACTCAATCCAATTATAATTAAGCAGATTTACTGATTAGCCTTTAGCAGGACAAACAATCTGTGAGCCAACTTGAGATTGCCATGTAGGAGGGATATGGGGAAGAACCTTCAAAGGGGAAAACCACACAAAGACCTTCAAGATCTATGGAAGCAAGCAAAAGCTATTCTGTTCTGCCAAATTAAGTAGTTAAGGCAATTTAAAACAATCTTTGGGTATCCATGTAAGCCAGTTACAGAGCAAAAAAAAAAAAAAAAAAAATCAGTCATAACAAGTAGATAGTCAAAGCTGTGACATTTTTGGATGGGGGTCACTGAGTCAGGGTTACTGGAAACTTATTTTCCAGGGACTGGAGTCATAGACAAATGGGTGGTGGGTACCAAGATGGATGCCTAGCATAAAATGGAGCTTCTTTTGCCATAATAGTTTCTTTCTTTTTCTTTCCCCCCTTCAGATTTTTTAGACAGTGTCATGATTTGAGTGTGAAATGTCCCCACTGGTTCATGAATTTAAAAACTTGCTCCCCAACTGGTAGTACTGTTTTGGGAGGTTGTAGAACCATTGGTTGGTCAATTTTAGTAGAAAGAAGTAGGTTGCCAGGTGGCAGGCCTTGAGGGTAGAGCCCTGCAGCATTCACTAATCCAAGGATAGATGGACAAATCACCAAACACTTCCTCCACCACAGAAACCACAGACAAGCTTGTCTTCCTCACTGTGATGGATTATGCCCTCCTCTAAGATAAAAAAGTAAACCTCTTCATCCCCAGTTCACTTTGTCCAAGTTTTAACACAGCAATGAGAAAAATTAATTCAGACAAGGTCTTGCTGCATAGCTAAGCTGAAACTTACTTTAACAACTCAAGTGCAGGGAGATCAGGTATTAATCTCATTTCCAACCCTGTTACTGTCTGAATCATAGTTGTAGACAGAGCAAACTCAGTGAATGTCAAGAGCAAGTTTGTCTTGGGATGGTTTCTTCTAGGCTGTGGCTCAGCATTCCTTAACTTAAAACATACAATCTACATATTTTTGCATGAAGGCTCTGCCTTAGTCAAGGAATTCATCTTTTGGATGGATCTGTGATATGCTGGCATTAATAGGAAATAATAGAAAGTAAGAGGTAGGGCATCACTGGGACACACCCTGGAATATATTCCTTATCCCCAACCCCTTCCTAAATCTCTCTGCTCCCTAGCTGCCATGAAGTGAATGGTGACTTTTTCATACTCCAATTGCCAGTGCTCTGCCTTGCTGCATGCCCAAAGCAATGGAGCTAGCTAGCTAATTGACTGTGAAATTATGAGATAAAATACCTCATTCCTTCTTTAAACTATTGTGGGATATTTGTACACTGGGTGAAGGCATATTGCCATGATTGTGTAATAAAACACTGAAGAGTCAATAGTTAGGCAGGAAGTATAGGAGGGATTTCTGGGTAGAGAAAGGGAAAGGAGGAATTAGACACACAAGAGATGCAAGGAGACATGGAAGGAGTCACAGAAGAAGCAGGATAGGTGGTATGTGACAGAATATAGATTAATAGAAATGGGTTAATTTTAGTTAGAAGAGCTAGTTAAAAACAAGTCTAAGCTATAAGCCAAGCTGCCATAATGAATAAGTCTCTGTGACAATATTTGAGAGCTGGCTGGAGGGAAGAAAAAGACTTGTTACATATGGCATTCAATGTGGAGGCTCAAATATCCAGACATAGGGCCTGAGAAAGCTTAGACAACTCTGGACAAGGAGCCAGATGTGGTTTCCCAGTACTGCAGTTCAGTGCCATGCACCAGTGCCTTGTGCTAAGCTGAGCTACCTGGTAGTTTCAGATTTGTCTCATGTGGTTAGAGAATGCTGTAAGTGCTTAGTAAAGCCAGGTCCAGACACAGAAAACCTCTGAGAGGCACAGTGTGGTTAAAAATGTGCTTTAATGCTGAAGAAAGAAACAAAAAATGGGTATAGAAAATAATAGAGAAAATATAGTTTAAAATAATAAAGTCTTAGCCAGGCAGTGGTTGGCGCACACCTTTAATCCCAGCACCCGGGAGGCAGAGCCAGGCAGATCTCTGTGAGTTCAAGGCCAGCCTGGTTTACAGAGCAAGATCTAGGACAGGCACCAAAACTATACAGAGAAACCCTGTCTCAAAAAATAAATAAATAAAGTCTTTAAAGAGAGTAAAGTAATATAAAAAATAAGTCATGTAAAGATGGGGAACACATAGGGTGTTTGGATCCTGTATGGTGTTTTGTTGACTGAAGTTTTTAAATGCTAATGTACAAAAAAGCAATAGCTGCTGAGAAACATTGGATTATGGAAATTGCTGAAGTAAACCAACCTATATGTTTTAAGAATGTCTTAACTTTAAAATAGAAGTCAGAAAATGTGTTGCATTGGGGAAGAGATTATGCCGTTGTTTCCACAGGAAACAAAAAGTTATGGTTCTCTTCAAAATTAATAAAGATCAGACTTGACCAGGGGAGATCTCCTGAGGATCTTGGCTACACATGAAAGAAAAGGTCAAGAAAGAATATAGGACAGATGATGTGTATGCTGACCCCTCCACATGGGGAACAGCTCTGAGACCGGATAAATCTTGTTGGCTATAGAGTCCTCATGACATTATTATTACATGCCATGGATAGAGGTATATTATATGCCATTACATGGATAGAGGTTTGGTTATATAGACCAAATGGACTTATAAAGTTGACATGCCTTTACCTGCTCAAACATAAAACAAAAAAAAAAAAATTATCTTTACCTGATTTGTTTACACCATACATTCCATACTTGTATTTATATAGGTATATATAAACCTTTAAAAGTTCATATGTTTTCAGAAAAAAAGGGGCCAGACACCAATAAAGGCAAGTAGCTCAGGTGATCCAGCCTCCCAGAAAGCCCCTGTTGCAGCAGTTTCCTCAAAATTCTGCATCCAGAACAACTTCAAAACTGCTAGCTGAGATGGTCCAGCCTCACAGAATATCCAGCCAAGACTTCAGATAAGCTCTACACTTTCCCATCACACAGAGACTTAAAAAAAAAAAAATACAGCTAGTTCTTCCAGGACATGACCATTATTCCAATTTGCTCATGGCCTTTCTCTTGCAAGCCGCAAGAATATATCATAGAGATTCAGCTGTGTATTAAAGCTGAACTTTGACGGGTCAAGGGTCTGCCAAAAGGCAAAGCCATTTATTATGAATATTTGATGTTACCCAGCCTTTAATATTTCAGCTGTCTTCTGCTATGAAATCCTTGCATGCCCAGACCTATTGGTAAACAGTTCAGTGCCCCAGACCTGCTGAACCTACTAAGTTACTAACTGCCCTGTTGAGCTTAGGAGACAAGCTGGCAGGAGACACCTAGCTTTGTTTCCTGTGCTAATGAAGCTCAGACCATCCCCTGCCTTGAGGAGGCCCAGTGGTTCTCCAGAGCACTTTTACTGAGAACAAAAGAGGTTTTTACACATCAAGGTGAGAGGTAAAACAGCATTCCTGAGGAGGCAAAGAACAAGGTGCCCAGGGAAAGAAAAGGCAGGTACTTTCTGGATAACAGACAGAACAGCATGGTGAGAAAAAAGAGGACAACAGAGGTTCATAGAAGGTAAGCAGATCTCGGTAGAGTTTTCTGAGTGCCAGGAGTAGAGAGCAGCAGAGATGGAGAAAGAGGATACAGAGGATGAAGATGAGGCTGGAAGCACAGGAGTTAGTTATTAGCTGGACTATGAGCTAGGGAGCTGGACAGAAGTGAAGCTATGGAGACAGAATTTCAATCCAGAGAAATAAAGTAGATGGATACAGAGCTTAGTATGTCTAGAGTTGTTCCTGCCTTGAATGCCTGGTGGAGCTATAGCTGAATAGATAGAAGTTTGTCTTAGAGAAATAAAGTTAACATAGTGCACATAGATTTTTTTTCTCCCTGATATCCCACACTGGACATAGCAAAGCCCCCTTAGACCCTGGGGAATCAATAGTCTCTCA
Organism: Onychomys torridus; assembly: GCF_903995425.1. NCBI lineage: Eukaryota > Metazoa > Chordata > Mammalia > Rodentia > Cricetidae > Onychomys > Onychomys torridus. The sequence goes on from NC_050444.1 coordinate 5,914,103, forward strand.
AAGATGCCATCACCCCTAGACAACAGGAAGCAGTCTAGAGAACATGATGCCCACATTCCCAAAAGGTGAGATGGGTGGATTTTGATCATTCAATGGGTTATGGATGTTTGTCAGCATTTAGGAGGCTTAGTTACAAGTCATTGTCAGAAAAAAATGCTGAACAAAGGAAATTAGATTCAGGGATCTATTTTCTGAAGGGGGAATATAGTGTAAAAATGATGGGATAAAAAGGTGGATTATTAGCTGGGCGGTGGTGGTGCACGCCTGTAATCCCAGCACTCAGGAGGCGGAGGCAGGTGGATCTCTGTGGAGTTCGAGGCCAGTCTGGTCTATAAAGAGTGTTCCAGGACAGGCTCCAAAGTTACAGAGAAACCCTGTCCTGAAAAATAAACAAACAAACAACAACAACAACAAAAAAGGTGGATTGTTGAGTTTACTTTTGAACTATTAGTCTCAAATATCTTACATTGGTATGGATTTTTATATATTGGTACAAATTTAAGGTTATTTTTGTTATATTGTATATATGTTACCATTCTTACTTGAGGTATTATTACCTATGCAGCTCATTTAAAAATGTGATGTAAAGTTCTAATCCTTAAAAGATTATTATAAACCACTTAGGATAATTAAGAAATGCAAGTTAGTAGTTAGTCATTCATAATAATCAAATGAGTAGTCGTGTTAGGTATGTTTCCAAGGTCATACAGAAATACATTTTAGATAGATAGATGGTCTTCAAACACTTCAAAGACATACACAATTTACTTTGAAAAAGGATGATGGGCATCAAAAAACCTCCAGATGGAGTTTGCTTTCAATGTGGAAAAGATAGATGCAAGAAACTGCCCTTACCTCAACTGCTGACAATATGCTGTACAAATTGGACAAGCAGGACACAAAAAAGACTGCTAAACTTTGCCAAGACAAGTAGGACAAGCCTTCAAAATTCCTGCTTCACAGAAAAGTATGTCAGATATTCTAGACCTATCAGCTGAAGATCGATGCCCCAATGTTACAGAGGAAATTTGGGTGACTGTCCAGGCAGCCAGATGTCTCTGTCATTTCTATAGTTTGGGAAGTTGCTTACAATGAACTTCCTGTTTACTCAAGTAATTCCTGTGGAACAACCCTTTTCCTTTTCTTTTCCTTTTTCTTTTCTTTTTAGACATGGTTTCTCTGTGTAGCTTTCCGCCTGGGATTAAAGGTGTACGCCACCACCATCTGGCAGGAACAATCCTTTTCTATACTATGAATATGTATTACTCTCATTGGTTAATGAAACGCTGGCAGGCTGGTAGCTGGGAAGGAAGTTAGGTGGGAAAGCCAAACTGAGAATGATGGGAAGAAGGAGGGAAGAGTATGGATTTTGGTTTATTGATAAAAATTTAAAGTTAATTTTCATACCATATGTATATTTCTACTCTTGTTTAGTGTATTGTGTTTATGCAACTCATTTAAAATGTAACATATTAAGAAATACAGATTAATAGTCACCTATAATAGTAAACATATCCATGTTAGTCAGGTTTTCAAGGTTATACAGAGATATATTTTAGATAGATAGGCAATCTTTAAATACTTCACATACCTACAAAATATGGTATTTAAAATGTTTTAAAAACTTAGACTTTTATCAACAGTGAGACACATCTGCTCCTGGCAGCACCAATTACTTCAAAGGGGCTGGACATTGAAGAAGCTCCATATGGAGTTCTTTTTCTTTATGGCAAAAGCCAGCCATGTGAGCAAAGAAACTGCCCTTGCCTCAATTGCTGACAGTTATTGTCCAAAATGGACCAGCAGGATGCAATAAAGGTGACTGCCAAACTTTGCCTAGACAAGATAGGGGAGTCCTTCAGAATTCCATGCTTCACAGGAAAGTCTATCAGATATGCTAGGCCTGTAGGCCAGAGTTGGATGCCCCAATGTTACAGAAGAAATTTGAGTGACTTTCCAGGGAGCAAGATGTCCCTGTCATTAGGTAACATTTCACCATTCTGGGGTCTTTGATGAAACTGAAGACTAAATAGTTATAATTATAATTTTCCTTAGTTGTAATAGAAAGTAAATTAGATGCAAACTTTAGACCAACCAAGATAAGATAGATAATAGAGTATTTTCTCTAATTTTGCCAAATGCAAATGGATTAGATACTATTACTCTAATTCTGACTTAATAACTTTTTTGTTGTATATAGTTTTACTATATTAAGTTTAAAACCTTCCTTTTTAACTATGCAAAAGGAGGAAATGCAGTGGAACAATCTTTTTCTACACTATAAATATGTATTACTCTCATTGGTTAATAAAAAGCTGCAGGCCTGTAGTTGGGCAGGGAATTAGGTGGGAAAGCCAGACTGAGAATGATGGGAAGGAGGACAGTGGAATAGGAGAGGTGCCCGCTGGCCACCAATGTGCAAGCAGGATGTGCAGAAAATGAGGTAGCAAGCCATGAGCCATGGAACAAAGCATAAATAGAAATATGTGTTAATTTCAGAAGACAGCTTATGCTGGAGAGGATGTGGAGCAAGGGGAACTCTCCTCCACTGCTGGTGGGAATGCAAACTTGTACAGCCACTTTGGAAATCAATATGGCACTTCCTTAGAAAATTGGGAATCTATCTCCAAGACCCAGCTGTAGCACTCTTGGGCATATACCCAAGGAATGCTCAATCATACCACAAGGGCATTTGCTCAGCTATGTTCATATCAGCATTGTTTGTAATAGCCAGAACCTGGAAACAACCTAGATGCCCTTCAACTGAAGAATGGATAAAGAAAATATGGTACATATACACAATGGAGTACTACTCAGCAGAGAAAAACAATGACATCGTGAGGTTTGCAGGCAAATGGATGGATCTAGAAAAAAATCATCCTGAGTGAGGTAACCCAGATTCAGAAGGACAAACACGGTATGTACTCACTCATAGGAGGATACTAGATGTAAAACAAAGATGACTAGACTCCTACACAACTTCAGGGAGGCTACCTAGAAAACAGGACCCTAGGAAAGACACAGGGATCGCCCATTGACAGAGGAATGGATGAGATCTACATGAACAACCTGGACGACAGTGGGAGTAATGAAGGGCAAGGTTTGAGGGGAAGAAAGCTTAGGGGAGTAGGAGATCCCAGCTGGATCAAGAACAGAAAGAGAGAACAAGGAATAACAGACCATGATAAATGATGACCACATGAGAACATGAATAGGCAGAGTGCTGGAGAGGTCCCCAGAAATCCACAATGATACATCCTCTGTAGACTGCTGGCAATGGTCGAGAGAAAGCCTGATCTGACCTAGTCTGGTGATCAGATGGCCAAACACCCTAACAGTCGTGCTGGAACTCTCATCCAATAACTGATGGAAGTGGATGCAGAGATCCTCAGCCAGGCCCCAGGTGGAGCTCCAGGAGTCCAATTGTTGAGAAAGAGGAGGGACTGTAAGAGCGTGAATTGTTGAGACCAAGATTGGAAAAAACACAGGGACAAATAGCCAAACGAATGGAAGCACATGAATTATGAACCAAAGGCTGAGGAGCCCCCAGCTGGATCAGGCCCTCTGGATAAGTGAGACAATTGAATAGCTTGAACTGTTTGGGAGGCACCTAGGCTGTGGGACCTGGACCTGTCCTTAGTGCATGAGCTGGCTGTTTGGAACCTTGGGCTTACACAGGGACACTTTGCTCAGCCTGGAAGGAGGGGACTGGACCTGCCTGTACTGAATCCACCAGGTTTAAATGAATCCCCAGGGGAGTCTTGGCCCTGGACGAGGTGGGAATGGAGGGGAGGGGCTAGGGGAGAAGGTGGGGCAGAGACGGGAGCGGGGAGGACAGGGGAACCCATGGCTGATGTGTAAAATTAAAACACAAATATAATAAATATCAAAAAGAAGAAAAAGAAATATGTGTTAACAAGCTTGAGTTATCAGCTGAGCATTTATAATTCATATTCAGCCTTTGAGTTGGTTATTTGGGACCAGGCAGTCAGGACAGGAAAACTCCATTTACAGGTAATGTTTTATCCTTCTTAGATCTCTGATGGGAATTGAAGACTAGATAGTTATACAGTTTTCCTTGTTACCAAATTCAGAAAAGAAAAGAAAAAACCTTATATTAAAAGATGTAAAGTTTATAGGTTGAAAAACATAAAAATTTAAGTTGTTTATCTAAGAAGGTATTTTAAGATCTAAAAAGACATTTTTAGGTTGGTAATACAAGTTATGATAGAAAATGGTTTAGGTATAAAACTTTGGACTCACTAAGATAGGATAGATCATATAGTATTTGTATGATAAATAATACAGCAAATTTCTCTGAATTTGCCAAATTCATTTGAACTAAACATTATGAATATAATTCTTACTTGATAATTGTTCTTATTGTATATAGTTTTACTATGTTAGAGTTAAAACCTTTCCTGTTTATTTAGACAAAAAGGGAGAAATGTGGGATATTTTTATACTGTGTGAAAATGTGTTGTTGTGATCGGTATAATAAAAAGTTCAATGGTCAATTGTAGCAGGAATTTTAAAAGTTGTTATTAATAAAATCAAACTGGAGGCCAGTTATTGGGGCGAATGCTGGAAGATCAGAGACACAGAACAAGCCACAGCTACCTTACCTCACCAGTTCCTCAGCTGATCCTGTTTCCTCAGACTGGAAGCCTCTAAGTCCTCATCCAAATGGATCTCAGCTGAACTGCTGCTCAAAAGCCTAAATGCTTAACCAGCCAAATGCTTAACCAGCCAAATGCTGCTAGTTTCTGGTCTTCACGCCTTATATATCTTTCTACTTTCTGCCGTCACTCCCTGGGATTAAAGGCTGGGTTTCTGGGATTAAAGGCATGTGTCTCCATGCTGTCTGCCTAGCTCTGCCTCCCAAGTGCAGGGATTAAAGGTGTACACCACCACCGCCCAGCTTCTGCTATCTATGGCTTGTTCTGACCTATTTTCTAGCCACCATTTTTGGCTCTGTATCTAGTGGCTGTCTGTTCTCTGACCCCAGATAAATTTATTAGGGTGCACAATATTTTAGGGAACACAATACCAGCACAGTCTATAGCTAGGCAGGAGGTATAGATGAGATTTCTGTGGAGAGAAAGGAAGAGGAATGTGGTGATATTTTATTTGTATGTTAATAAATAAAGTTTGCCTGGAGATCAGAGGACATAGCCAGCCATAAATAAAAGTCAGGCAGTGGTAGCACATTAATCCAATCACATGACAAGCAGAGTCTGTGTGTTCAAGGACACACTAGGGAACAGCCAAGTGTGGTGACATGTGCCTTTAATCCCAGTACCAACCATAGAGACCTGGAGGTCTGTACAGACAGGCAGTGACAAGGAAGTGAGGTAGCTCGGCTAAGAGCCAATGAGAAGGCAGAACAGCAAGGCAAAAAAGGTGCAAGTCAGACAGGAAGAAGCTCTCACTTGAGAAGCTGCAACAGTGTGGTGAGCTAAGGCTAGCTGGTGGCTCTCACTAGTTCTCTGATCTCTACGGCTTTTACCCCTGTACTTGGCTCTGTGTTTCTTTCTTAAAAAGAAAGAAAAAAAAAAGATTTATTTATTTATTATGTATACAGAAGAGGGCACCAGATCTCATTACAGGTGGTTGTGAGCCACCATGTGGTTGCTGAGAATTGAACTCAGGTCCTCTGGAGGAGCAGACAGTGCTCTTAACCTCTAAGCCATCTCTCCAGCCCCTGTGTTTCTTATTTAATAAGACTGTTTAGAAATTTGTCTACAGAGCAGGAGGAATCTAGGAGTTTGAGAGATGGGAGAAGACATGGAGAAAGCAGGGTGGGTAGTATGTGACAGAACATAGATTGATAAAAATAGATTAATTTAAGTTATAAGAGCTAGTTAAGCTGGGCGGTGGTGGCGCACGCCTGTAATCCCAGCACTCGGGAGGCAGAGGCAGGTGGATCTCTGTGAGTTTGAGGCCAGCCTGGTCTACAAAGCCAGTATCAGGACAGCCTCCAAAGCTACAGAGAAACCCTGCCTAAAAAAAAAAAAAAAAAAAAAAAAAAAAGCTAGTTAAAAATAAGCCTGGGATTGGGGATTTAGCTCAGTGGTAAAGCGCTTGCCTAGCCAAAGGGTTAGATCCTCACCTCCATAAATAAATAAATATAAATAAATAAATAAAATAAGCCTAAGCTTATTTTCTCATAATTATTGAGAAGTCACCATGTCATTATTTGAAAGCTGGCTGGCGGAACAAAAAAAGACTTGTGCCAGTGACAAAATAAGAACCCTCCCCAACCTAACATGCTGCTCTTCCCTACAAAAGAGCTATGTGCTATTTTTACTTTCTCTTGTTTTTTGTTTGTTTGTTTGTTTGTTTTGTTTTGAACTGCCTGTCCTGAAACTCGATTTGTAGACCAGGCTGGCCTTGAACTCACAGAGATCCACCTGCCTCTGCCCCCTGAGTGCTGGGATTAAAAGCGTGCACCATCATGCCTAGATGAAAAGAAATATGTCTTAACGACTTCCCATTCTTTTTTCTTCTGATGCTCATCCCTCTCCTTTTCCACAACTTCTCTATCATAAAATCCATGTGCTTTCCCTGGAGGGGGTTTCCACATGAAAAATAAAATCATCCACTATTTAAAAGTTAACAAACATAAGGAAGATAAGGGGGGATGAGTGGGCCATGCAGATTACTTCTATCACAGCAGCTGTTATTCATCACTCTGCACATAAGCACACATATGAAATAACAGACTATTCCACTTACATAAGTAACCTAGAGAAGTTCAGTTCACAGAAACAGAAGTAGAATAGCAATTACAAGGGCTCAGTGAGGTGGAGAATGAAAAACTGCCCTCACTTCAACACTGGGGTTGATGGAAAAGATCTAGAGATATATTGCCTGCAAAATGGTACGCTTAATGCCAATACATTATACATGTTAAAGTATAGTGTTGTGTATATTTTGTAGTAAGAAATTTTTCATGCACACATGTGCATATATTAAACTTAAGATGGTTCTACATACAATCTCTTGACTTTATAATGGTTCAAAAGCAACACTTTCAGTAGAAACCATGCATCAGATGTCAAATTTGGGCCTTCCCTGGAGCTAGCAATAAAATATTGGAATACTTACTTCTTTCTGTGGTAGACAGAGACACTGAGTTACATCTCCTATTCAGCAAAACAGTTGGGAGGTGGAGGAAGATTGATAACTCTAAGCATATTGCATTTCTGAGATATAATGTAGTTAGTTGATTGTATATGTTCAATTTATGACATTTTCAGTTTTCAAAGGGGTTGTTGTAAGTGGAGAGGCATCTACATATACACATATATCCATACACATAAATATTCATATTTAAGAGTATTCACAAAACTGTAAAAGCATTTTTTTTAAAATGGGGTCTCACTGTGTTGTCCAAATTGACATTAAAGTGTTCTTTGTGCCTCAGGTTCCTGAGTAGCTGGCACTACAGCTGCAGACCACAGTACGTGGCTTACAACTGCAATTTGTAGCACAGTCTTGCCTGCGTCATGTCCTCATTAAACTTGTCAACCCAGCCTTGTGCTTTGCAAGGGACAAACTTTAGAAGAGTTAAAAGCATTGAGACAAGGAATCATCAGGCTCAATGACCAGCTTCCATGCGACAGACTCCTCTAGTGGAACACTGTAATAACAACAGACAGTAACTCTTTATGCTCTATGTTCTTTTGCCACTCTTGATGTTCACAGAACAAAATGAAATTGGTGGCATTTTGTTTAGTTTCACATGTCAAAAAACTAAGCTTGGAAGATGAAGTAATTTGCAGGAATTTGAAGCACTGGAAAGTGGGGTAGCGAGGATTAGAATTTAAGCTGTCTCCAGAGCTACTGTACTCTTCTGCTCAAACACAAACACACACACACACACACACACACACACACACACACACACACACACACACACACACTTTGGGACCCCATACTGCAGATGTGTGCCTTCATTGGCCCATTTGAAAAGGTCATGAGAAGCACCATTTGATTTAAGAACAAATGAGGGGTTGATGATGGCTGTCAGAGTGCTAATAACAAACCTTGCATTTCATTTCAAAATATGCATTTAATTTATCACTACTTGTGCAGATGAGTAAGTTATAGGCCAGAAAATAAGCATTATTCTTTCTTCTCATTAAACTTTGTTAAGTTACCTTCATGATCACATTGTTTTAACCAGGAAAGAGAAAAGTGGATGCTAGGGCTGAACACAAAACAGGGTTGGTTATTTACTGATTTTATTCATTTTTGTTACAATGTTGGGAATCAACCCTGGAGCCTCCTTCCAGGTCCCCACTGTAGCACTCAGCTACACCCCCAACCCCAAATGTTAACCTGATTCAGCCTGAGCACAAACTAATTGCAGGCAAGTCACTTGATGTCTCTGTCATGTTTTATTTTGGGGGTATTTTGGCAAAAGACAGGTTGAGACTCTACAGCCCTAGAACTCACTGTGCAGCACAGACTTCATTTGGACTAGTGAGCCTCCTGTTGTCAATTCCACATGCTGGGGTTGCATGCATGTGTAACACCTGGCTGACATTGTTTTATTAAAATGTTAACAACCATTCCTACGTCAAAAAGTTATCAGGAAGGCAAGTGAAGAGTCCCTGCAGCATAAAGGTTTAAAAACTTCCTGGAGCCATTCACACCCGTGTTGAAAGCTGGCACCTCCCTGACCTGAAAAGAAAATGGATGTAGTTCACAGTCTTTGTTGGACCAAGAGTTCTTTGCAGACCTTCAAAACTTAAGAACTATTTGGAGGATGCTGACAATAGTGATGTCCTTACAGTATTAAGAAGAAAATGCAAATTCTGATTTCTGCTACTTCCCAAACAACTCTTTTAAGAAGTGAGTCCACACTGTCCCATGCCTGTAATCCCAGCACATAGTTAACATCTTAGGGTTACAATTGCTGGGAGGAAACACCATGACCAAAGCGAGGTTGTGAGGAAAGGGTTTATTTGGCTTACATTTCCACATTTTAGTCTATCACTGAAGGAAGTCAGACAGGGATAGAAACTCAAACAGGGCAGGATTCTGGAAGCAGGAGTTCAACAGAGGCCATGGAGGGGTGCTGCTTTCTCGTCTGCTCTTCATGGTTTGCTCAGCCTGCTTTCTTATAGCATTTAGGACCACCAGCCCAGGGATGGCACCACCTACCATGGGCTGGGCCCTCCCTCATCAAGCAATAATTTTTTTTTTTTTTAAATGTCCTACAGCCAGAGCTTATGGAGACATTTTCTCAGTCGTGCTCCCTCTTTTCAGATGACTTTAGCTTGTGTCAAGTTGGCATAAAACCAGCCAGCACGGTGGACTAAAGCAGAAAGACTGTGAGTTCCCTGTTAGCCTGGGCTGCAGAGGGAATCCCAGGCCAGCCTGAACAACACAACAGGGTCTTGTTTCAATAAAGAAAGGAAGAGGGGAGGGGGAAGGAAAGGAGAGGGAAGGGGGGAAGGGGGATGGGGGAAGGGGGAGAGGGAAGGGGAAGGAGGAAAGGAGGAAGGAGGGAAGGGGGAAGGAGGGAAGGGGGAAGGGGGGGGGGGGAAGGGGGGAGGGGGGAAGGAGGGAAGGAGGGAAGGGGAAGGAGGGAAGGGGAAGGGGGAAGGGGGAAGGGGGGAGGGGAAGGGGGAGGGGGAAGGAGGGAAGGAGGGAAGGGGGGAAGGAGGGAAGGGGAAGGGGGGAAGGGGGAAGGGGGGAGGGGGGAAGGAGGAAGGGGGGAAGGAGGGAAGGGGGAAGGGGGAAGGGGGAAGGAGGGAAGGGGGATGGGGGGAGGGGGGAGAGGGAATGGGGAAGGAGGGAAGGAGGGAAGGAGGGAAGGGGGAGGGGGGAGGGGGGAGAGGGAAGGGGGAAGGAGGGAAGGGGGAAGGGGGAAGGGGGAAGGGGGGAAGGAGGGAAGGAGGGAAGGGGGAAGGGGGAAGGAGGGAAGGAGGGAAAGGGGGAAGGGGGGAAGGAGGGAAGGAGGGAAGGAGGAAGGGGGGAAGGAGGGAAGGGAGGAAGGGGGAAAGGGGGGAAGGGGGAAGGAGGGAAGGGGGAAGGAGGGAAGGGGAAGGAGGAAGGGGGAAGGGAAGGGGAAGGAGGAAGGGGGAAGGAGGGAAGGAGGGAAGGGAGAAGAGGGAAGGAGGGAAGGGGGAAGGAGGGAAGGGGGAGGAAGGAACTGGGAAGAAGAAAGGGGAGGAGGGAAGTGGGAGGAAGGAAGGGGAGGAAGAGAAGGAGAGGGAGGGAAAAGGAGAGTGGAAAGTAAATTAAGGGAGTTACCCATGATATAGGTCACTTGCAGCAAGTTTTTGGGTTCTGCCACACAGGATGGAAATATCCCCAGATAGTGACCATGTGGGGCTTTCCAAGAGAAATGGGAAACTGGGTTCATCAATACATGCCGCTGCTTTTCAGTGTCTCTACTGGAAAAGCCTAGCCAGATTGGAGGGTGTCATGAGCCACTGGCTGGACAGGAAGGTTTTTGTGCTGTGCTTTCTGTCTTTTTGTCTGGTTAGTTCTGTTAAGTAGGTGGTTTGCTTTTGTTCTTGTTTGTTTTCGTCAAAACACGCTGTGACCGAACAGGTGGTGGTGGTGGTGGTGGTGGTGGCGCACACCTTTAATCCCAGCACTCGGGAGGCAGAGGCAGGTGGATCTCTGTGAGTTCAAGGCCAGCCTGGTCTACAGAGCGAGATCCAGGAAAGGCACCAAAACAACACAGAGAAACCCTGTCTCAAAATAAACAAACCAAAATCAAGTTGTGACCTTTGTTGGAAGTCATTGTGCACAGGTTCAAGCCCAGGACCCAGTGTCCACTGGCGAGCTGCAGCCAACGGCAGGCTCTGGAAGCCCTGGGACGGGGTCTTCACCCGGCCAGTGCAGCGCATCTTACTTCTGTCTAACCAAGCAGCTGACTTTCAGTTTCCTGTAACTACCTAGAGGACAATGTGAGCATTTGAAAATTTTCAATTCTAGTAAGAGCTTAGCCAATGACAGCCTAAGGACTACAGCTCACATTCACCTTCTTTTTGTGGCCTTCATGTTAAGAATGACTTGGCAGGGTTACACAGAGAGACTGTGTCTCAAAAGAAACAAACAAAATAACAAAAAGAAAGGCTGAGGTAGATGTTCACTGCAGTGCTCTTTTGAATAGAGTTGAAAACAAACATTCAAGGGAAGCAATTTTTAAGTAGATTGCAACATATACACAGAAGAAATACTACACGGCACCACTCTAAAGAGAGGTTATAAAGCCCAGTGCTGATGATCTCTGCAACTGTATAACGATCAGGTAGGAATGATTTGTTCCCCTTTTCAAGGCTGTCTTCCCAATAACAGGGCTTCTCGCCTGCCCTTGGTTTAGCGTTCGCTATGTACATGGGGTGGTACCATAACATGGGGCACTCACGGTCAATAGACTCCAGAAAGGCTTACAGTGCAGCACACGGGAGAGCCTTTGATTTGTGGGTATGGGTCTCCAGATTTGCTCTCCAGCACTGAAAGGGGAAGAAAGCCTCCACCGAAGCTGAATACAGCGACACATTGTCGTCTCTACTCCCAGAAAGGTTCAATACCATCTGCACTATATAGACTATCTCAGACAAAATGTCAGTCAGCCAAACAAATGAAGTCATGGGATAGACCCTAACACTCTGCCAAGTTGGCTATCATCTTGATCAGGGACTTCTCTGAGCTGTTTAGGTCTCCCAGTTGGTGGTATTTTGTTATGATAGCCCTAGAAAATTAATTGAGTAATTAAATCATGCTCTGAGGAGAAAGCCCTCCTTCCTCCTTGGCTCATATATCACTTGATGTGAGCATCATTTTAGCATTCTTTCCACGTGTTCATACTGTGTTTTTCTTGAGAATATTCAACTTAAACCTGGTTAGCTCAGAGCCAGATGTGGAACTCGTTGGATGTTTATTGATCTAATTTAATAATAAAATGTCTACTTGGGTCTGTGAAAAAGAGGAAGTAAGAAAAGAGGGGAAAGTTAGCTTGGGGTGGAGACTGACGTTGCTGTGCGAATGATTATTCTAGCTAGTAGTTAAGGAAGGACGGAGTGGCACTTACAGGCTTTAAAATAATTTTCATGGACCTAATAACATCGACTCTGGGAGGAGGAGCACTCGAATCAGCTACATTTGTGTACATGGGAAACCAAGCTCAGAGCTGTCACATCCCTTTAAGGGTACTAGGACCAGAGGAACCGAGAACTTGGGTGTTGCTGTCTTCACTATGAGATCCAAGGCCACTTGCCAAAATGTATCCTTTGAGCTCATCCATATCCTCCTTCAAGAGCATGTGGAGGCTCAGCTCCCAACTGTCATTCTGTCCCAGCTATTGGGAGGCTGAGGCACAATGGTCTCTGGAGCCCAGGACTTGAGGCCAGCTTACACAGCCGAAGAATGAGGGCTGCCGTGCAGTGACAGAGCACTTGCTTGAACTATGCCACACCTGGGTTGAACCCCAGTGCTGCCCCAAAATGAGAACAAACAAACCCGCAAACTGAAATGGATTATAGACCTTGCTTTCCTCGACTAAGCCTTACCTAACATACCATGGTCTGGCCCAGAAGCAGAAGGCTGCAGTTCAAAAAAGAAAGTGTATGAGTGTGTGTGCATTTGTGGGTGAGAGGGAGGTGGAGGAGGGTCAGGTAAGGAAATAAGGCCCTGGCTGACACTGTGTACTGCTGCAAGTTCTCAGAGGGCTTCTGGGGCAGTCTTTCTTCTTCCATTTGCGGTTTTCCGGCCACAGTGGGGGTGGCTGTACACTGGGCTGCGCTCTCACTTCTCCATTCCATGGCTTCCTCCTGCTGACCAGCTGGCTTCAGCCCGATGGTTCTCAGTAGACCCAATGAAGTGTAAATGCTTTCCAGTCCAGCCGGGACTCTTTCTTGATGAAGAGGTGAGATGCTGCCATCTCCATGTCCCTCCAGTCCTTTGGGGATCTGCCAAACCCTCTTCTCTCATCACAAACTCAGAACACAGATACAGTAATAGCTGCTAAGTTTAAGGAAAAAGGAAGTGTCTGCCTGGCCATGAAAGGGTTTCTCTCCAATGACTTACAAAATAAATTAAAATTAGATTTCTGCTTCTAATCCAGAAAAAAAGACATGAGAACATTCTCCCCACCCCAACACTGAGACCCCCTCCAATGTGACATTGTACCCCCAGAAGTGAAACAAAGAGAGGCAATACCTACACCCTAATGTAGATGGTGACAGCCAAAAATGCTTTTAAAGCAACACTAAATTCATCCCCGCCCCCATTTAGTTCTGTTCTGAATGTGGGTGGCGCCCGCTGGTTATTGTTAAATGAATCAATTGTCTTTTACACTGCAAGCTCCAGTCCTCACTGCCTGGTGTTCAATGCTGTCTTAGTTAGTTTCCACTGCTATGATAAAGCACCAGGACCAAAGTCATCTGGGGGAGGAAAGGAATCATTTGGCTTACATATCTCAGGTCACAGTCCATTGAGTTAAGCCAAGGCGGACGGACTTCAGAGCCTAGAAACAGGAACAGAAGCAGAGGCTTGGATGAACAACACTACCAGATTGCTTCTCATGACTTGCTCAGCCTGTACTCTTACACAACTCAGGCCCACCTGGCCAGGGCTGGCAACACCCACGGTGGATCACCTCCCGCCACGTCAATTATTAATCAAGAAAACACCCTACAGATTTGTTTCTTATAGAGGCACTTTCCTGATTGAGATGCCCTTTTTCTAGATAACTCTACCTTCTGCCAAGTTGATAGAACTAACCACAGCAAGCAATACACAAGTATTCTGAAAGCCACATCTAAAAGTAATTAGTGTTCCACCATTATATCCCAACCTAATCTTCACCCACATTATCTTTCACATGATACCTAGCCTTTGTACCTAGCTTCACTTGCTGGTGCCTTCTTCTAGTGGCTGAAAAGCTAACTTCTTGCCAAGTTACCTCTGTGTCACCTGTGCCTAGTACATTACAATAACCCCCAGGAAAGTAGATCTCATCAATGGAGCTGAGCAAATGTTCTCTGGGCACCAGATAAAGGGCCTGTGGTGTTACCAGGAAGGACACGATGCCTTTCTCACTCACTGTCTATCTCCATGCTTTCCATGAACATATGTAGAATATTCTAATACAAACAGGTACACAATATTTTATATTATTAAATTACATGCACATGTACCTGATGTGATGTACCAGCATGAGATTCCAATAGCTGGGAAATTACAGAGGTCTGTGCACTTAATCTCATAGCCTCATTTGGAGTCTTGAAGCATGCAGGGCAGGGGATAGCTCCAGCTCTTATACCTTCGGGAAGAAGACTGGGGGCTTCAAGGAAGCGGCAAGGATCACCTGAGACAGGATAGGAGTCAATATGGATTTTCAACAGCATCCTCCTCTTACAGAGATTTTGGTCTCAGAGACTAGCATGATTTCAAAGGGAAATTCTAACAAGGTACCACAGTATCCCAGTCACCTCTATAAGTTCTGCACTCAGCCACTGAACAAGGCTCTGTTGTTCCCCCTTCAACGTGAACTCAAGGGAGTTCTTGGGACAGCAGAGTGAAATTCCCCCATGAAGGCTGAAGGGCCATAAATCTGGGATCATGTTCACAAGGCTTTACAGGAAACCACTGATAGGCCTTCCACTCCCTGGACTGAAGCCAAAGACCAGGTCTCTGACTCCCCACCAGCAACTGGGCCCTTGCCTTGACTTGCTAGAGACATGTGAACAAGTTGCCACACACCAAATTGCTATTTTCCTTAAAAGTGCTCTAATCCCAATTCCTGCTTCCCAGGAGAACTTGAAATGACTGTTTGTGCTGTTTTTCAAATGGCTGCTGTACAAGGAGGTTTGAACAAAATGGACTTTCTAAGTAGGATTATATTTTGTCACTGTTTTATTTTTAGGCTTTATGTTGCCTATACCATTTTTTTTATTACCATGGGGGTGTCAAAAAGTTTTGTTCTACTCAACTGCTTAACTTAATGATTTCCTCTATAGTTGACAAGCATCCTAGATGTCAGTACTGTGGGAATACCTGGGATACAATCTTGCTAAATGACCCTGAGAAGCTCCTGGGCTGTTCCTTGGTGAGCTGTCTGCAACGGGCTTCCTTCCTTGGTTATTAGTGATCGGCTCTTCTCCTTTTTTGTCAATGGTTTCCAACACACTCTGAGTTATTTTTGCCACATTAAACAACAGTCCTTGCATGCAACTTTGAGCTACAAATGACAAGCATGATGTTTTTGCCCTTTTTGTAGTCCAAGATGGCATTAAACTCAGAATCCTCCTTCCTCTGACTCCTGAATACTGAATTCCAGGAATGAGCCACCCCAAGGGGCTTCTGTATATCTTTCTTTGTGACCTGTTACTATTCATTCCATTCCCTTCATTCCCTTTCCCTTCTATCTTTATCAACATCTGCCAAGACCTCACTTTTCAGAGACCAAAGAAAGGTACTGTCAATCATCAGCAGAGAATGCTAGAAGGAATTCCAGTGTACAGAGGTCATGCAACTTCCCAGCTCTTTGTCCTGGTATATTTCTCTGTGAGTCCATCATCACCAGCTCTGGATATCCCCTAGCCTAATGCTACTTTTCTTTACAATATCATTCTTGCTGAGCATGGTGGCCGACATTTGTAATCCCAGCACTTAGGAGGCTGAGGCAGAATCTAAGGTTAAAACACCTGTCTCAGCAACATCTCAGGATAATTTTATTCTAAATATAGTCATGAGCCATGTGAAATTTCAGTCAACGTCAGAGCATCAGGACTGAGTGTTTATTGTTGATCTTTTAAGACCCCAACAAAATATTAAATTACAATGATTTAGTTTAATTGACCTTATTCTGTATTCTAGAATTAGTGAACACTTTTCTCCCTAAAATACATTAAGCTAAAGGGTTTGTTTTATATACAGAAGGGTTGGGGGAAGTAAAAACAATGGACAAAAGCCTGACTGGTCATTTTAAAGTCCTGATCCTTATTAAGTGAATTAATATCAGAATGCTAGTCAATATCAGAACCCCTCGGCTGCCTAGAATTTCTGTGAACTGAGTTGGAGAGATCTTCACTGCCATGTCATGGAAAACACCCTGTGAAGATCTGGTTGTCTTCTAATCCTCATCTCTCAGGAAGTCAGATACAAGGCTTCTTTTGCTTCGTGATGTGGAATTTTAGCCTGAGTGACTCCATTATTTATTTGTTTGTTTGTTTGTTTAGTGTATTGAATCCAATTCAGATGTTTAGCCTATAACAGCAGCCTCCTATGATTTTGACTTAGCAACACATCCTACTGACAGTCTATGCATGCTGCCATATGTATGTACAAGGACTACTGGTTTCATAGTTGAGCCTTTTCTTGCCAGAAGGCAGCTGTGGTCTGCACAATACAAAAGAGTTGGTTAAGAGCAATGCTGAACTCAAGAACGAGGCATTTTTTGGATTACCCTTGTCTAACTTCCTATATAATTTAGTTTCTTTTGGTGCTTATATTATTGTTTTGTTTATTTGTTGTGATGCTGGGAATCAAAGCCAGGATTGCATGAGTGCTAAGCAAGTGCTCTCCCATGAGCACTTTTGTAAACTCTAAACAAGGAATAAGGTCTTAGGATCTGTTTATGATGCTGAATATCTGTGGGGTTCAAGAGCATCTAAATGGTCCCTTTCAGCTCTCTCCACTTCAAAATCTGACGAACAGCCTAAATATGTCTTTACTTTTCATCCAAACCTTTGAACAGAGTGTAAAGACAGCCACAGATATACTGAAGTGGTGCAATCATCCAGACAGGCTGCAGGGAAATGGATCTACACTGATCTCTGATAGCTTGGGTGGAGATGGTTCCCCCTCACAGAAGCCTGAGGAAAAGCAGCAGCGCTCAGATGCACATGGCTCCTGATTATCGCCTCTTAGGTCTTAAACCCAGGACAAATGGCTAAGTCTGAAAGCAGACCTGGCCAACAGGTTCTCTGTGCATCCCTCAGTCTCTATATGTTACAGGGTACGGCTGGCATACTCTGCCCCTACCCTAAACTTCTCCAGCCCAGGGGCTGGGCTCCCCTTCTCCCAACTGCTGTTCCCTATATGATCCAACCATTTCAGTTGCCTGGTCTTCTCATCTACCTTTACCCTTCTGGTCTCTTGGTCTGGCTTTCCCCTCACATAGCTCAGGGTCATGTTCACTCTGGACATCCATCTCACATGGACTCTCCCAGATGTCCCTGCCTCTGGTTATGCTCTACCTTTAATATCCAATAAACGTTTTCCTCCACCAGACCCAGGAGTAGTCATGTCCTTCCATTTTTATTTATGTTTTCATTAATCTGGTGCTAAAACCTGGGACTTGTTATGTCCTTTTCTATTTTATTTTTTTCATTCAAATGGCCACCTCCTTTCCAAGTGGCCCAAAAGGTTATTTCCTATAGGGCAAACCATCAGCTCCTGAGAAAGACATTAGCTGGTCATTTGTGAAGAATGCAGCAAATGAGGCCCACCTTGAATGCCACAGAGCAATGTACCCAAAGTCACCCAATTCCCAGACTGCAGGGTAGCATGTGTTTCTCAGGCCTGCTGAGTGCATGGGAACCTCCAGGGAAAATTGGAGTCTCTCTGTAGTGACCAGCAGGCCCACATGCTGTCCCTCCCCTGTTCCATCTTGGGGATGCATTGTCTTGCTGTCAGCTTCCAAGCATGAGGAAGCTGCAGCTTTCCCCCAAAGACTGTTTTAAGGAAACTCTGCAGCGGCTTTGCCCAGGGACCATTAAACACATGAAAGGGCAAGGGCCTAACTCATAGTATATTTTCTTTCCCAAGGCCTAAATAAAGGAAAGCCTTTCCAGACCTTTCCAAGCCTTCATCCCAGGTATACAATTCTGACCAAAAATTCCTGAATGGCAAGAGTGACATTTGTCTTTGTAACCTCCCTAAGGCAGGCTAGTGGGGCCTCCAGACTCCTGGCTGCACAAGTCACTGGTTGGTCTGGGGGTTATGTGTGCTTGTCTACATTACTTGTGACACGAAGTAAATGAGATTATGAAGCAAGCCACAAAATACAAAGCACACACGTTGAAACAGAAGAGTTTCATTCTCAATCTTCTTGATTGTTCTCGTGAGGTCTCCCTTCTCTACTGTCCATTTCCCCACCTTCCTGCCCCTGTCCCTGCTGTCTCAGTGACTGGTGTGCCTGCACAGTCAGCTTATTACATAACACAGCTTTAGTATCACCCTCAAAACCCCCATGTTTCAACTCTGATTTCCAGAATCTCTCACTGAAGTTCTATTCTCCATGATTCTATACCTCTCACTCACACAGCACTCCTTGACTCAATTTCTGTTGTTCTTAGTACCTATGAGTGGCACTATGTCCTTCATTAGCTCTAGTGACCTGTTCTTAGGTATTTCCACCCATTGTTATCTTTAAATAGTAACAAGCTGGGATGAGGTCCCTCTCAGATGGTCCTGAGAATGCGGGCTCTCCTTCCTTTTTCTGCTCAGCATCACCAACTGCTCTCCATTTCCCTTTAGCGCATAGCTATCCACAGGACCAGTGGACGCTGAACTGGTGGGAAGGGAAGACAAATGGCCCCACACCAACCACTGTCTTCCATCCTTTTCCTTCATCTTCAAAGCCAGTGTCATCTCAGCATCTGTCACCTCTGGCCTTCCTTTTCTGGAACTGATGCCACAAACTCTGCCCCATCCCCTGAAAACAATGACAAGAGTTCCATAAAGTAGCAACTGAAAGGTTTTGTCTGCTCACTTCATCCATAGTTTACAATGGTACAGCTGCCCATACATCCAGTCAGAACTAATAAAAGGCTGCTGTCAGCACTTGTGGAGTTCTGACTATACATTCAGAATCAAAATGAATGTCATTAGCAACAGGAAAGCCAGCAGGAAGTTATTTTTTTCTTTGTGAGTACATATGTATCCATGTGTTTATGTGCAGCTGTGTGAGGATGCACACACACATGTGTGGGTGGGCAGATGTTGAGTATCTTCCTAGATTGTTCTCCACCTCAGTGTTTGACCCAAGGTCTCTCACTGAACCTTGAACTAGAATGACTACCAGTGAGCCCCAGGGACCTTCCTGTCTGTTCTGCCTTCCCAAGCACTGGAGTTTAGGCAAGCATGGCCAACCTGGCTTTTTATGTGAGTGATAGGGACCAAACTTAAATGCTTGTGTAACAAGCTCTTTACCAACTGAGCCATCTCCCCAGCCCCTCAAAGTGAATGGACTTGGGTCTTACATCTGCTCAAACTTGATAGAAAATCTCAAGAGTAAAATGGACTTTTACTTAAGAGAAAAAAGCAGCATCCCTCATGTGAATAGAGGGGATGGGACTTGATGGGGAGCTCACGGGGTAACTACACAGAAGAGGAAACAAGTCCTGTCCATTGACTAGTAGGTAACTCTTGTTCTACTCACATTTAGTTCATGCCATGTACCAGAGTGCTCTGGACTCTTGAAGTATGCAAAGCATGTAAAACATCCTTTTTGATGTCCAACATTCTCAATGTTTGGGGGGAAAGTTAGGGATATTGCTATAAATTCTTCTCTCTCTCTCTTTTCCTTCTAATTTCAATATAATCTTAAATGAATAAGAAGTAAAAATCTTTAATTTCTATGAAAACCTGCTAGTATGATATAAAAATCCCCAACCTGGTCATCGGACACTAGATTCCTGGCCTGTTACTCGTCTGTGTCGACTATGTCCTTTATTTTTTTGTACTCTCACATGGTGACATCTATGGCCTTGGTTCTGAGAGGACTGCGGATTTCACACCTAGCTAGTTCTAGCAAGAGCCACTGCCTGACCAGGAAGCACTCCTTGTTTAAACAACCAATCTATGACCAACACTCCAACCCTCGCTCTATGGGCCACTGTCCCCTGCTCTGTCACCCCAAGGCTAGGCAACTGACTATGGACAGCTCTATGTCATTGAGCCTGCTTTCTCTGCCCTTCCTAAGCCTGCCAGTCCTGCTGCGCTTGTTCCTTCTCATGGAAACCATAGAAAAGTCTCTACCCCACGGGGTCCTGCTCCCTCTGCCTCTGGACTTACCTGTGCTTCCCTGTGTGGCCCGCCCATCCCCTCCCATTGCATGGCTCCCCTTCTTGGGAACTCACAGAACTCCTCTTCCTCTCCTTCCTCCTCTTCTTTCTTCCCCTTCTCCTTCTCCTCCTGAAACCTCTAACCCTCCTGCCACAGCCTCCCCAGAGCTAGAGATGTGGGCATGTACCACCATCCCACAGTGCAACTCTCCTTTTCAACAGCAGTCACCCCTCCTGCTTGTATTATGCATTCCAGTTATGAAAAGGCCTGTACTAGAATGCTATCACCCTTGACTACAAGCAACTCGCTTGGCATGCTAGAGGCTTGGGCTCCTGGGACATTAATACCTTTCTCATATCTAAATAACTTCATGGGTCTTTCAGGCTTTACCAGTCATCCATCCCAACCAATGTCCTTTAAAGTAAAGATCCCATACCCAACATGAGGCAACATGGTGAGTCTAGTTCAGTGCCTCTGTCCTTCCTTAGTGACCCTTTGGGACATACAAGGCAGTTGTTTTGTAGAAAGGATCCTGCCTGATGTATCTTCTTCTGATGATTTCTCTCAGGCTTTGTCTCTGGCAAAACATCACAGAAGTGCTGTTGTGTCCTGTGTCCTGAGGTGTTCCCAGACTGCCTTGCTACACTGAACCCAGGATGAAAATGTCTGCCAGGTTCTTTCATTCCTCATTTCTCCTTTATAATTAATAATCATATTACCAAGTACTAGCCCCTTTCCATTTAAATATCATCATGGACTCATGGTTTCTTGTTTATTCTACAACTTACAATTTGTTGCAATGTGTTACTTTCATTATTTTATAGTAAATTGGCTGAGCTGTGGCAACAGAGTCTCCTCAAGGGTGGCCTTCTGGTGCTGTTCCTGACCAGTTTTAAAGTTCACTTCGGACTGTTTTGACCTTGTCTTGTATTTACCAAGACCACACCCAAAAATGGTCCTGCAGAGCCCTGTGTCCTTTTAGACAATGATATTTCTTTATTTTAAAAATTATTTTACTGTTTTCTGTGTATGGGTATCATAAACTGCCAAACACAGGTGCTGGGAACTGAACTCAGGTCCTCTGCAAGAGCAGCACACACTCTTAACCACTGAGCCAAGTCTTCAAATCCCGGTTTTTTGTTCTTAGGAGAATATTATGACTTGATTTTTAGCTTACCTACTTCTTTAAAGACCCTGCTTACAAATAGAGTCATACTATGAAATATTAGGGTTTCCGAGACTCACCATGTAAGTCTGGGGAAGATGTAGTTCAGCCAAGGTCACCAGAGCGAAACTACAGCAGGCAAACCCAACTGAATGAAAACACAAACTATAAAGGAAGGCATGGCTGCTCCTAGATGTGACAGAGGAGAGAGTTTAGTGTAGACATGTGGAAGGACATACAGCCAGAGGCAGGGTGGACACGGCCTGACTGAGCTGTGCCATGTGATGGTGGTGGTGGTGGTGAACCAGGTGCAGCAGCAAGGAAGCCCAAAAGAGAGGAGACAAAAGGGACCAGGTAACCAAAATGGTAGGATTATATAGGGAAGGGCAGCTGAGGGAAGGGCAGCCCAGCCCCTGGGCTGGAGAAGTTTAGGGTAGGGGGCAGGGAATGCCATGGCAGCTAAGAGGACCCTGTAGCAGGTAGGGACTGAGAGACTCTGGGAGAACCTGGCAGTCAGGTCTGATTTGATATATTAAATAGGCCCCTCAACCATTTGTCCCAGGTTTGATACTTAACACCAATGTACTATAAATCAAGAGACATTAGATTTTAACAAAGTAAGTGAGCAAGAAAATATACTTTAAAAAACACTGTTGTGAATTAACAATCACTGGTCATTAATATCCATTAATACCAGTGGTTTCAATTCACCTATAAAAAGACACAGGCTAACTAGATGTAAAGCAAAGGATAACCATATTGCAACCCATAGCTCTAGGGAGGCTAGCTAGCAAGGAGGACCAAGGAGGGACACATGGATCACCCAGTGAAGGAGAAATACATGAAATCTCCATGAGCAAACGGGGGGGGGGGGGGGTAATGGAGGGCAAGGGATGGAGGATGAGAACACAGGGGAATAGGAAGTTCAAGCTGGAACAGGGACAGAGTGGGAGAGCAAGGAAAGAGATACCATGATACATGAAGACATCATGGGAATAGGAAGAAACAGAGTGTGAGGGAAGTTCCCAGGAATCCACAAGGATGGCCCCACTTTAGACTACTAGCAATAGTCGAGAGGGTGCCTGAACTGGCCTACTCTGGTGATCAGATGGGTGAAGACCCTAACTGTCATTATAGAGCCTTCACCCAGAGACTGATGGAAGCAGATGCAGAGATCCACGGCTGGGTGCCAGGCCGAGCTCCAGGAGTCCATTTGATGAGAGAAAGGAGGGATTCTATGAGCAAGGGACATCGAGATCATGATGAGGCCAAACTGGTGGAAATGCATGAACTGTGGACCATGGGACTGGACTAGGCCCTCTAGATAGGTGAGACAGTTGTTTAGCTTGAACTATTTAGGGGGCTCCCAGGCAGTGAGATCAGGATCCATCCCTGGTACATGAGCAGGCTTTTTGGAGCCCAGTGCCTATGGCGGGACACATTACACAGCCTTGGTACAGGGGGAAGGGCTTGGACCTGCCTCACCTGAATGTACCAGGCTCTGCTGACTCCCCATGGGAGACCTTGACTTGGAGGAGGTAGGTTGGGGGTGAGGGAGGAGGAAGAGAGGAGAATCTGTGGTTGGTATGTAAAATGAATAGAAAATTTAATAAAATAAAAAAAGAGAGATTTAAAAAACAACAACCACTGTTGTATTTTCCACCCATCAGCCTAAGGCCCTTTATATTTGTGCAGTTGTTACATCGGCCTACAGCTCATGCATTCCTTCTTTTCTATATTTACAGTGTTGTTATCTTGAGCAATGTCCTTTCAGAATAATTCATTTCACTACATTAACTCATTCATGGTGCCCTGATCGTGAGTGCAAGCTAAACCCGCTCATTGGTGAGGTCTCTTCGCTCAGAAATCCCTTGTTTCACAGCATTCAGTTCAATGTCTGACTGGAAGTTTCTCTTTATTTTTGATTACTTAAACTGAAGTGGGCAGGAAACACGTTTATTTTGGTTTATTTCTGTCTCTCTTAAAAAAAAATGTTCATTAGACTGAAACTCGTGACCAGCCTCAACATCAACCAGAAAGTTCTGTTTAGAAGGGAAAATTCGTGTGCTGTTTTGTTCTGTTCTGTTGAAGCTTGCGAACGTCTTTAGTTTCGTTGCACTGTTCTTGGTCCTGTCTGCTCTGTTGTTTGATTGTTGGCTTGTTTTTAGACCAGGTCTCACTCTGTTGCCTAGGCTGGCCGCAAACTGCTAGGCTGGAGCAATCCCTTACCTCAGCCTCCTAAATAGCTGAGACTACAGTTGCACACAGCCATTGCAGACGAGGAACATTCATCTTACCTTGAATTTAAAAGTCAGTTTACTGGTCAGCCAGGTAGTCCATCTATTTTCTGTCTAAGCCTCCTCTTTTCTGTGACACGATGCTTGAAAAACTGCAGAGAGTTATTCCTGTCCTTTGGGTTTCAGTATTCTAAAAAGTCAGCATTTGGGGCAGAGAAAATTATGTAAAGCTAGCTGAAGAGGTGAATTTGGGAAAGGACAGCCTACACTCATTTGAATCCTGAGCTCCTGAAAACAAACGTGTTATTTGTTCCCCTCTCTTACGTTGAGTTTCTATTCACGACAGATTCCTAACAGCTTCTATGGGTCAACCCCCAAGCTGTGGGTGAGAGTATGCCACAGGAAAATTAGGCCAGAGGCTGGAGGCTGGAGGCTGGAGGCTGGAGGCTGGAGGCTGGACTTTACCACCTCCCCACACCCCCCAAGAGCATCCCAGCAAATTCAATCTCCCTGAGATTCAATTTCCACGGCTAAAAGTAGGGATCATTTCCACCTATCAAAGAACCAAGCACATAGCAAGTGCTCAACTCTAGCTCCTGTTGACAGGATTAAGTCATGAAGGTGCATATTTGTAATCCAGCACACAGGAGGCTGAGGCACAAGGGAAAATCTGAGATCAGGCCTAGGGCTACAAGTAAATTCCAGGCCAGTATCAGCCACACAGTCTTTGAAGTGCTTGTGTTGCAAGCAGGGACACCTGAGTTCTTTCCCTAACTCGAATGTAAAAGGAAAAGCCAGGTGCAGTGTTGCATGCTTGCAATCCCAGTGCTGGGGAGACAGAGAAAGGTGACTCACTCCCTGGGGCTGACTGGCCCTCCAGCCTAGGCTACTTGGTGAGCTCCAGGCCAGTAAGAGACTTTGTCCCCATCCTACTCCACCCAAAAGAAGGTGAACTGCATGTTGTTCATGTGAGGTTGTCTTGTGACTTACACACACACACACACACACACACACACACACACACACACTACTCAATTTTTAAAATGCAGAGAAACTATGTCTTAGCATTTTAAAAAGCCATTAATACTCTTACAGAGTCCCTGTCCTCATGACTTCATCCAACCTTAAGTATCTACTAAATGTCCATTCTCCAAATACTATCAACATACAAATTAAAAACAAAACAAAACAAAAAAAACAACATGCAAACCAGGAAACTAGAATCATTTACTGCAGATGAAACATCTCATTGACCACACAGTAGATCACACAGGCCATCAATGTTTCATTTTACTTTACTTTTCACACTAAACTGAGATCTGGTCATGACATAAAACTCTGGGATATGTATTTGCTATTCATCCTTAGCCTGTCACTAAAGGAGGAATCATCCTAAGTAGACAGCATCACCCTAGAATGGCCGAATCACACTATCCCACACCAACAAAAGGGCACTCTGCCTTTTCCTTACCACAAACTCATCACCTCTGTGCATGGTTGTTTATTTACTTAATGCTTTCATGCACGTGTGTGTTGTATGTAGAGAATAACCTGTGTCATATTCCCATGTCTGTGTGTAGAAAATGGTATTCCTTGCAGTCTGAAAACACTCAAGCTTAGACTCTGAATTAGATACAGTAAAAATGGATTGAAAAACTGGAGTCAGAAAAGGCTCATTTCCTTACCAAATAAGGAATCCTTGTAAATCCCCATTCTTTTCTTCTTCCTCTATACTTTCTCCATGAGAATGTCCCATGAATCAAGTTATACTAAGTCATTTGTGTTCTGTCTGATTAAATCACTAGTGATTTAAATCACTTCTACAAAATCTTATTCCCATTTAAAATTAGACACTTAGAGTTAGGGATCTAGCCTAATAATAGAATGTGTACCTAACATGAGTAAGTTGGGGTCCACATATTAATGATAAGAAACAATATTTTAAAAATATACTCAAGTTTCACTGAGTTCATCACTTCCCAAGCTTTTAAGAGACTGAGTAGGTGCAAGGCACAGTGGCACACACCTTTAACCCCAGCACTAGGGAGGCAAAGGCAGGTAGACCTCTGAGTTCAAGGCCAGCTCGGTCTACACAGAAAGTTTCAGGCCATCAAAGGCAATGGAATGAGACCCTAAATCAAAAACAAAAGAAGACATTAATAGAAATTTGAGTCTATGCGTTCCTTAGCAGCAAACCCCGTGTCTAATGGAACAAGGGTCCTGTCCTCTGATAATCAGATTTGTCCCTAAGGCCAACCAACCATCAAATCACCAGAAGCATTATGGCTAGGGTGATTCCTCAGAGTATCTTCTATGGATTCTTCTCCCTCCCTGCCCTACTAGATGGGAGTCAGCAACTCCCCTGTTGTCAGTGATGTCTCAACTCTTGTCCTTGATCTGAAGGCTCTGCCTAGTCCAACTTCCCTGGTCCTGTGTCTTTACCTTCCAATGTTGTCATAACCCTTCTCATAGCCAGTTCATCTTCCACAACATTTTCCCCAGAATATTACCCATGCACACAAGTATCTGCATTTACATAAATTAACATATGTCTTAACAACCCAGCATATCCCTGCATACATATTCCTCCATAAACATATACAAGCTTACAATGTTTACTTATAGCTCACTTCTACATATACATTCTTACCTTAAAAACACCTTAAATACCTACATATCTTTCCCACACAAATACACTACACTCATACATCTGTGTGCATGTGTAGTCCTATACAC
This sequence comes from Onychomys torridus, assembly GCF_903995425.1. Taxonomy (NCBI): domain Eukaryota; kingdom Metazoa; phylum Chordata; class Mammalia; order Rodentia; family Cricetidae; genus Onychomys; species Onychomys torridus. The sequence continues at coordinate 5,940,284 of NC_050444.1, forward strand.
ACTCTTCCCTACATACACATACTGCTACTTATATACCCATATGCACACACATATATCTGTATACATATGCACACACACACACACACACACACACACACATGAGAAAGAAACTAGGTCAAAATCTGCATATGGATGAAACATATAAGAATAAGGCTAAATTTTTATCATCAATTTCAGTGACAAGACTGAAGGACATCTTCTTTCTTTAAAAAATTATTTCTTTTTACAAACAATGTGGCTCAGTAGCTTAGTGCCATCCCTTCCACCTGTAATTCCAGCACTTAGGAAGCTGAGGCAGGTGGCTGACTCTAAGTTTGAGACCAGCTTTAGGTACGTAGTGAGTTCCAGGCCAGTTTCAACTACAGAATATGAATGACCCTGCCTTAAACAAAACCAAAAACAACAACAATGTGCCTTAGTGTTCAGTGTCTACTGGAAGTAGAGACCAAGGTTCTCTGAGGCCGAGGAATCAAGGAGTGTCCCTGCACAGCAGACATTTGAGGCTCCTGAAAGAGCACCGCCATCTTAAGAAGAGGAAGATGGCTCATCCTCCGTCTGTTCTTCCTCATTTAGTTTCATTTCTCAAAGGATTGCAGAATCAAATACATTAAATTTTGTTTTACATCTTCACAGTGAAAAAATACTGTGGTCCCTTTTTATGATTATATGAGTATTATTATTCAATTTATGTTTGTGGTTATCATTATTCAATTACTGGATATAATTTTAAATATATCCCTGGTTTTCCCTAGTACTTGGGGTGGACCCCAGAGCCTTGAGAGTGGTAGGCACATCCTTCTGCTCTGGGTAAAGGGCTGGAAGGCTTGTAGTTGAGCAACTGCTGTCCCAGCTTTGGAAGACCAGGGTAAAATGCAGAGGTGAGTCAAAGGACAACTTCTCCACACCATCTATAATTCTCACCTTCAGAAGGGGAACTGAAGGACTTTGGGGGCTTTGGAGACGGTTTGGCTTGAGGCTTCTATATTTTTTGTTATCATCATCAATATGTCTAAAGTTTCTTTCTCTTCAAAAAGAGTTGCATCAGAAGCTTTTAGATTAGGACAAATATAGCTTGTTATCATCAAATCTATGTGTTTAATATTTATGAGGGAGAAGAATGATGTACAACAAACCCATTTCCGATGTGTCAAACTGTATCGTGAGTCATGGGTCTGCCTAACCAGATAATGTAACAGGACATCCTGTAGTCACTGTGCAGTTTTTCCAACGCTTCAACTTCTTTGTTTCTTTTCTGGCTCTGCATAAGATACAAAGGCAACTGAACTTCAACCAAATGCACATTGTATTAGAGCTTCAATTTTCACATAACAATCATTTTAAATGCTTTTGGATAACCACTCTTTCTGATAACATGTCCCCTTTGGGGGTTTGTTTTGTTTGCTTTCTTGTTGTTGTTGTTATTTGTTTGTTTTGGTGTGTGTGTGTGTGTGTGTGTGTGTGTGTGTGTGTGTATGGTTGTTTGTTGTAGGACTGAAGCCTGAGCCTCACACATGCAGGGTCTGAGGCACACTAGCAGCTCCTGCTTCTTGTTTTAAAGTGCACCTCTCGGGGGCTGGAGAGATGGCTCAGTGGTTAAGAGCACTGGCTGCTCTTCCAGAGATCCTGAGTTCAATTCCCAGCAACCACATGGTGACTCACAATCATCTATAGTGGGATCTGATGCCTTCTTCTGGAATAAAGTCAATATAACACTCACATACATGAAATAAATAAACCTTTTTAAAAAAGTGCACCCCTCTCTATTGATTTTCATTCATTCTCTCCTCACACTCCCATTCTTGACATATGTTTGGTTCCTGACTCTTAATTTTTATTGTTTTGTTTTGCAGTTTTTTGATTTGCTATTGAGATGGGGTTTTGCTGTGTAACCCTACTGTCCTGGAACTTGTGGTAATCCTCCTTCCTATCTCTCCCATGTTATAGGAGTGTACCACCATCTTCAGCTCCAGTTTTTGCTCTTGATGGGAATTTAAGCTTCCCTAAAAGAGGAAATGGTAGATAATTTTGCTTTGTGATATAACTCTGTTCATTCATTCATAACTCTCACACCATATGGGAAACAGTCTTGTGTTCTTCCCATTAGAGTGGTGGATAGAATCATCTGGAGCAGAATACTGGGCTCCAGAAATGTCAATCAAGTATGACAGACTGGGAAAAGCAAGCTAATAAGAATAGAAAGGATGAAAAAACCCACAAAACAATTATTTATATTTTGCTTAAAGAACATAGTTTCTTATCTGTTACAAGTTGCTATTCAAATGCTGAGGCAGGGGGTCACAGAAGCCAGAAATTTAGGCCAGCCTGGCCACAGGCCTGTATTCCACCATGGAAGCCCTGATTTCACTAATTTAACAACATCGGTCTGAGGCTTTTTATTGATTGCTTCAATTGCCTAACAGTGAGATGAACCATTAGTAAACATTAGCAAATTAGGCCACATATGTCCTTCATGAATATTCTCAAATTCATTTTATTTTGTATTTATTTCCTTGGTACTACTAGCAGTAGAAGCCAGAATCTCACACTTGTGAGTTCTGCCACTGAATTATACTCCCTCAAACTTCAGACCTGAAACTTACAATCACCACAGTGGCATTAAGTCATAGATACCAAGTTTACACAAAGGTAGGACATAATCTAGTAATTTGTCTTTCCTTACTGTATGATCTTGGGCAAGTCAGCTTGGGATGCACAGTAAGACCCTGTCTCAAAAACAAGGCTAAGCAGTAAGTATGTAGGTAAATGGGAGAACAGGCACCCTGTCTGCAAATGTCCTTGTTCAGTCCCCAGCACCAAAACAGAACAAAAGATTACATGAAGTACCAGGTGCACTCCTGGCCTGCCATGTCCTTTGCGGTCTTTTCCTGGCTCTCTGCTTCTTTGGCTGTGTCACTAAAGAGAAAAACAGCAATGAAAATTGTGAAGGCCCACAGAGGCTTCCTAGTGAGAGACCTTACTCAGGGTCAGAGAATCTGAGCTAGTTTTACCCAGCAGGGCTGCATAATGGAATGATTTGGCCACAGGCATGGTTACCAGGTGTTTTGAAGGGTCTACACTTGGCTGTATGATGTGCCTTGATCTTGCAAGGGGGAGGTCTTTTGCCTCTTCCCTTAGCATATTATAAAAAGCCCTTTGGAATAAACCTCTGGGTGACTGTGTATTGATCCAGGGCCCTCCTGAAGCTATCCTTTATCTCTGTCTCTTTCTATCCTTCTGTCTATCTATCATTTCCTCATTCCTCTCTCCTCCACTCCACAACCCTTCAAAAGGTGGGAGCTGGAGGCCCACAGAAAATGATCTGATTTTTATTGAAGAGAAAAAATAAATAGTATTATTACTGACTACAGATGACTTAGGCCTGAAAGAAGAGTGATGGCATTCCCCTAACAGGGCCATAGTTTTACACAAATGAAGCTGTTATCAAAAGCAAGTGACATCTAGAAGTTTTGTATGTGATAGACACAGAACAACATATAAGAATGGGCCATAACAGTGGGGCTTTCCTTTGTATTTTATCTCTGATTTTATAGTTAGTTTGCTAATTGAGGTCCTTGTGTGACAGTGCAAGGCAAGCATCCAAGGCATATAAAATAGAGAGAAAGTAGGAAAGAGAGTCTAGAATGAGAAAGCTTGTGCTTTGCTGGACTTGTGGAGGGTGTAAATCCTACCACCTCACAGGGTCAACATGTACATTTTAGCCAATTCCAGTAGACCTGTCTTGGGTGTTCCAATTTCTGACTACTGTTTCCAGATTCATAGCACACACATACTGCACTAGTCAACTTTCTGTCATCCAGGAAAAAATACCTTATAAAATTCAATTCAAAATGAAGGAAGATTGAATTTGGCTTGTGGCTTCTGGGGCTTCAGTCTGTGGTTGGCTGTGCTGCTTTGGGCGATGACAAGGCAGGCAGGGCACGGTGGCAGCAAGCACATGGCAGAGAAAAGCTACTCGCCTCATGGTGTCCAGGAAGCAAAGAGGAGGAAGGCAGGGCCCCAAATTTGCTTCAAGGACATGCTTCCAAGCACCTGTCTTCCTTCCACGAGGCATCAACTTCTGTAGTAGTTGTCTTGTTGCTGCAACAGAATACCTGGCAACCCCCCATGGAAGGAAGTTTATTTGACTTATAGTTCCAGGAGGTGCAGTCTTTCATGGAAGGACGGTACCGCAATAGGGGCAGGAGCAGCTGGTCACGTGATCTCCACTGTCAGGAAACAGCAATGAATACCTATGCTCAGGTCACTTTCCCCTGTCTATTCAGTCCTAGGTTCAGCCCATAGAATGGTACAGCCCATATTTAGGACAGTCCTTCCCGTCTCCACAAACCTAATCCAGATAATTCTTCACAGACATGCCCAGAGATTTGGTACATGAAGATTCCAAATCTCATCATCAAGTTGAGAGTCAAGAGGACCATCACACATTCCAAAGGTTTCACGACTTTCCAACATTGAGGCAAACTGGTAACTAAGCATTTAGCAGATGGGTTGTGGGACACACTGAATACTCCAGCCATTATATATATGATATACAGGCCAGATATATCTACATAGCTGTATTTAAATATATGATGATGGCCTCTTCATTGTAAAGAATTGCCTAAATTTTCAAAAACTTCTCCTTAACTCTGTCTTTAGTGAAAGCATTTGATTACTAGTTTATTTAATTAATTCTCAATTTTTTTTTCATTCCTGGAGATGGAACACGGGGCCTTATGCACAAGAAGCAAACACTCCTTCACTGGAACTATGCCCCAGCCCTAAGTTTTATTAAGACAAGACTTCACTAGGTTGACCAAGCTGGCCTTTACTTTGTGATCCTCTTGCCACTGATCCCAAGTGCCAGGATGGCAGCTGTGCCCTTAAACTTGGATCTAGGTTGCAAGGAATTATTTTCTTAGGTAAAATGCTTTGAACAGATAATAAAAGACTTCAGTATCCTTAGATCTAGATGCTATTACAGATGTCACTGGACCAACCCCTGATTTACAAAATGCACAGACCAGCATTTCACATTTGAGAAACCATAAAATTAAAATGGGCACAGAGACCTTGGAATGTTCATTCTCTTCAAGAAAGATGATTTGTGTGGCCAAAAGATACCCCTAAAATTTAGGCTTTATTTGTTCATAAAAATAAAATATTGTTTTATATAATTGTCAGTACATGCAGCGATTCATTTATCTAACATATTCACTGGAAACCTTAGGGGCCACTCACTGTGCTTGGCATGGGCAGGCAAAGATGTATCAACTATAAGAGGAATAGAATCCCCTTGGATGTGCCTTGTAGTAGCACCAACCTGGAACAAGGCCACCTGAATTTGCATCTGAGGTTTATATGGAAAGATAACTGTACCATCACTCATGGTGGCTAAGGTCACTAGGAAGCAGAGGAACTGCATTGATTCCTGGTGCCCCACCCATCAGTGATGTGATCTTGAGCAGGCCTCCATTTTGTGTGTAACATGAGAGTTACTTGGCATAACTGACCTGATAATAAAAAGCCACTTAGCAAAACTGCCTTCTAACTATTTATGTTTATACTCCTAGATCTGTGTTGTTCTCAACCTTGATCAGAGAGACTTCTTTTCATGTGGCCACCGGTTAATGTTGAGACTCCTGACTGGTCGGTGTTGAAAACAAGTGACAATGAATGTTCAGCCTTAAGTAAGGCATCTGTATCAACATTCCTCCTGCCCCCACCCCATACCAGGCTTAGGAAATATCACAGGAGAGGGAATGGAAAGAATGTAAGAGCTGGAAGATGGGGAGGAGAGCTGTAAAATTCTGACCTTGCACTCATGAGATCACAGTAGCCGTAGGTATCTACAGAAGCACTATATAAGATCGAGTCAGTCAACATTCCAGCATTTCCAGCATAAGGGAGTGGTTCACAAGCCCCATCCCCTAACTGAGATGCTATTGGCAGTTGACCTTGGTGGTTACTGCGAGAGGGAGAGTCGTTTCTCTTTGGAAGTGTGACTCCATATTCTAGCGGATGGCCCAACATCTATGCACATATTGGTTCTGTATTGGACTCAGTGGGTTATCAAAAACAAAAATTAAAAAGGGACATGAAATTGGGAGGTGGACATGTTAGGGAGCTCTGAGGGGAGTAAGAGGGGGTGTGGATATCATCAGAATATATCATGTACATGTATGAAGTTCCCAAATAATAATAAAATAATGCTAGCCAAATTCCCCACACAGTAAAGGAAGACCCTATAGCTATGCCCTCTTCTTTTAGAAAGGAACTGAGCCAGTGCATACTTCCAGACTGTAATCCAAGCATCAAAAATTCTGGCCGGGCGGTAAACCTTGGTATAAAGGCTTCAGAGGGGTATGCAGAAAGGAGATGAGGCATAGGATGGCACAGTGGAGAGGCTACAGGTATGGCAACTTACCACAGGATTTCAAAGAACAAAGAAACGTGATGCATTTGGAAATCTTTCTTTTATAATGTGGCATTTAAACTGGTCCTTGAAAAGTAGGTAAGACTTGGACACATGAAGACAGAGGGCAAGGGAGACATGTGAATGAAAGCAAAGATGTGAAAATGTGTGTCAATACGGCAAGTCCCACAAAAATGTCCTTCAGATCTTACGCTCTCTGAGTATTAACTTGACATATTTCTCTCCTCTGTCTTCATTCATATTGAGACACCGCCACTCTGTTGCTTACCTTTCCTGCTGCTGCATTGAGGAAAGACTTATTTGGCTCATAGGATTTTGGCTCAAAGGTATACAATTCATCATAGCCTAGAAGGCTTGGGACAGGATGCTCCATGACAGTGGAAGCATATGGAGGCTGCTTGCTCACACCTCAGGGAACCAGGAAACAGAGCTTGGCAATAAATCTCAAGCCCGGCCCTAATGACTCACTTCCTTCACCTAATTGCCATCTTTAAAGTTCCACAACCTCCCCAAACAGTACCACCTCCTGGAGACTAGGTATTCAAATATATCGACCTGTTGGGACATTTTACATGCAAACCATAACCTGCTTCTAGCCCCCATAGGCTCATGACCATCTCATAATGCAAAATGCATTCAGTCCAAATTCACCTTTTCTGTGAAGGTTGTTGTACTGGATAGATTTATGTGAACGTAATATAAACTATAGTCATTGGAGAGAAGAACATCCCAATTGAGATAAGATTGGGCAGTGGGCCAGCCTGCAGAACATTTTCTTAATTAGTGATTGATGGGGAGGGTTCAGCCCACTGTGTGTGGTGCCATCCCTGGGCTGGTGGTCCTGAGTTCTATAAGAAAGCAGGCTGAGCAAGCCATGTGGAGCAAGCCTGTAAGCAGCACCCATCCATGGCCTCCGCATCAGCTCCTGCCTCCAGGTTCCTGCCCTGTTTGAGTTCCTGTCCTGATTTCCTTCAATGGTGGACTAATTTGTGAAAGTATAAGCCAAATAAACCCTTTCCTCCACAACTTGCTTTTGGTCATGGTATTTATTATAGCAATAGAAATCCTAACTTAAGATAGTTGTTGACATCAAAACTAAACTCCCTTTATATAGAGAATCTTAACAATGTACCATACTTAAGGCCTAAGCTTATGTGGTCTTCAAGCATGGCCTATATCCTTTCTGAGATATTTTCTGGGACTCCCACAAACAAGACTGAACTTTTTGTTTACAATAAAATCATTTTGGGGGTTGGAGAGATGGCACAATGGTTAAGAATATTAGCTGCTCTTCCAGGGGATTTAGGTTCAATCCCCAGCACTCCCAAGGAAGCTCACAATCCTGTGCAGCTCACCACAGGAGATGTGATGCCCTCCTCTGGCCTCCAAGCATACTGCACACACACGGTGCACAGACATACATGCAAACAAAGCACTCATACAAAATAATAAAATATCAGTTTTTAAAACTTTTAAATCTAAATTTTCTTTGCAACCCTTGTAACCTAAAGTTTACCTAGCTAGCTTTAATCCTATCTAATTCACAGGAACTGCCCTTTTATATCATTTTGGTTCCCTAACAACCTTTAGTGATATAACTTCAAAAGCCAAGAAAAAAGTATATATAGCTACTGTGAATAATTTCATTGAGACTCTGAGAAGCCCACACTCTTGGTGTCAGGTATGTCTTTCTTCCAGAGTGCCTCTTTCTCTTGATCCTCATGCTTAAAATCTATATTAAAAGCTCTGTTGCATACTGCCTTACATTGAAATTCTTTACTACGATGAAGCCAAGACTCTGACTTTACCTGGATGGAGGTCCCTTAGAGCTGAAGGGAATTTCTTCAGCTGTGCTATGTAGCAGTGTCTCTGTCCTGCCACCACTGACACCAAATGAACCCATTACTTTTTAATTCAGCCTCACTCAAGTTTGCAGAACATGGGCAGAATGCAGCGGATTGTTTACCAGAGTATACAGCATGAATGGTGTCTAGTTCAGTGTGTCCTTGATTTCCTCAGAAAGACTGTCCTTATGATTTACATTTCTGTTGATGTTATGATCCTCCTCATTGCCAGCAGGAAGCCCGTTAAAGCTCTTCTTACATCATTCTAGAATTATACTGGTCTGTATGTCCAAATTCTCCCACATTGCTCCTACAAACCACAGTCGGTTTTACCTCAGCAGCAGCCCTCGTTCTGGAGACCTATTTTCTAGTAGTTACTTTTCTCATTTTTGTGACCGAATAACTATCCAGAAGCAACTTGGGAAGGGGGAGAATTTCTTTTTATTCATGATTTGAGAGGCTACAGTCCTCCTTGGTGTGGAAGGCATGGTGGTGGGTGGTAGGAATATATGGCATCTCAGCAGACCAGGAAGCGGGCAGCGAGAGTGTTGGCACTCAGCTGTCTTCCTTTTCCTTCTCACTCATTATCAGGCCCCAGCCCTTGGAATGGTGCTGACAGCTTTCAAAAGCCATCCTTCCCTCAGGTGACTATCTCTGGAAATAGCCTCGTGACCACAGCCAGGGGTGCTCCTCACTAAAACCCATCAAGTTAATCAAGTTGACAATTCCACACTTGACAAATGGATTAAAAAACTGGGTGACTGTCCCATCCTCAAGACTTGTACAGGCTTAATGTGATTCTGTATTGATGGACAAAGCCAAAGAAAGCACAATTTATTCAAAACAACCTCTTCTGTCACTCCTGGGTCCTACAAACTGCTATCCAGATTCAAAATCATGTTAGTTTGGTCAAGACTCTCCTATTGTGAAGTGGGGTAATTAAGAGCTGTCTGAAATTCTAACTTTGTGGTGGATTTTTTTCTTCTGTACCTTTGAATCTTACCTATAATCAGAACTGAAGAATCCCTCAGTCAGAGCCAACTACTAATTATCATGGGAGGGTACAGTTTGGGGGAGCGACATTCTTAAAGCATAACAATAAATGATTAAAACTAACAGGATTTCTGAGGAACATGTACACATAAACTATTTAGATCTACAAAAAGATACACCCAGAGCCAAAGAAAACCCACCCTGGGAAGAACTCTGCCTTCTAGAAGGCAGTTGAGCTTCTACCAAATGCCCTGGAGGAATGGTCAAATTCTCTGTAGTTTTATGGAGGTGGAGACAATGAATGACAAGTGACCATAACGAAGCCATGGTGATCTCCACGACACTTTCCAGGGTGCAGGACATCGCCAACCTGTTAGTCTGACATGTTCTGGGAACATCAGCCATTGACACTCTTATACATTTCTGAGACATACTTCTTGTTTCACATTCAATAGTGGCCATGTACAAGAATTGGTATTAAGCAAAACATGTTCAACTGGATTTACAATTTTTCATGGATTCAGTTGATGTATTCTAGCAGCACAAAATCAGAAGTACTATTAGATGTTAACTTTACTCAAATATAATGTGGACTGGGAAACTGAACATTCAAGATGGGCAAATATAGACACCCACGTAGACATATACATACACACATAAAAATGTTATAAAACTGGCCAATGAAGATAAGAACAGTAAGATAAAGAGACTAATTATCAACATTATATCAACATCCTCATCTGGCTTTGTTCCCATGATGGCTGTCAACAGCCTTTATTCAGAATTGAATACGAGTTGGATGTGATAACTCTTGCTGATGCAGGAAGATTGTGATGTGTTTAAGGCTAGCCTAGGCTACATAGTGAAATACTATCTCAAAAAAAAAAAAGGAAAGAAAAAATGAAGAAAGAAAGAAAAAGGAGAAAAAAGAAAAAAATCGAATACACTGCCTCTCTTGCTCCTGGCACACAGGTGGCCCTTAGAGGGTAGAAATAGGACTGCCTGAGAAGGTGGACTCATAAAGGAGAGACACACATCAACCAAACCCCAAAGACTCTCAGTGGCCCAACATGAAAGGTTGATATGGATGGACATGTGGTTTATGCCTGTAATTGCAGGACCTTGGAGGCAGAGGAAAGAGAATTACAAGTTTGAGGCAATCTAGGACATGTCATAAGACCTTGTCTCAAAAAACAACAGGCCAGTGTCGCAGCCCATACCAACAATAGCCAAGTTGGCTGAGGCAGACGAAGTGGAGTTTCAGTGCCTGCTGGCCACTGAACAGCAGAAAGCACAACTCCTAACAGAGGTGCACCACATCAGGGAGCCATGTTGGGATGAGTGTGTGGAAAACCTAGAGAACTGGCTAGACTCTTGTACTGAAAACTGCATCACTAGCTGTGTGGACTGCTTCACTAACACTCTTGCCATCACTGGTCAGTTTGCACAGAATGTCCAGAAAGGAGGTCAGTAGGCGGCCCTCGGGAGAATTGCAGGAGACACGGGGTGTGTTGTTAATTGGGGGCTTCTAGTGGAGGAAAACTCGTTTAGCTCATGTCAGCTTCTGAGCAGTCAGTTGTCAGGTCCGTTGGTGCTGGAACCTGAACAACCCGAATGTTTAAAAAGTTAATCTCTGGAATCCGAAGTTAAAAGGCTGTGTTCTTAGGACTGAAAAGGGCCAGCAGCCAGGAGGCTTGTGTTAGGTCAGGCTGAAGCTGGGAGCTAGAATTAGCCGGAGAGTGCAAGGCACAAGGCCATCCCTACAGATCTGAGAGCAGAACTCAACTCATGGCCAGCCCTCCACCCAGATGCTAAGCTCATGCCACACTATACATAACACAACCACCCAGGAAGAGGAAGAGAATCTAGAAACCAGTCAGGGCCAGGCATGTAGCTCAGTATTAGAGTGCTTGGCTAATGTGCATGAGGCCTTAGGATTGATCTTGGACGCAGAAGGCAGGAGGAAGAACAAAAGAAATAAAGAAAGAGGGGAAAGAGAGAGGAGGGAGGAGGAAGGAGAGGAAGAGGAGGGAGTAGATGGGGAGGGGAAAGAGCACCACAGCTCAGCGCTCAGTAACAGACTACTCCTTTCTGCATCTGTGCCCCTGTGTGTCTCTGCAGTACTCATAGTCCCGCCTGAGAATGGGTTGTCATCTCTGTTACCCATGGAGTCTTTCCTCTCAATGTCTGTGTGTCAACAGACTTAGCTGTCCTTTGCCCTTTCAAGGCAATAATTACTGGAGCTACATCTTCCAGCAGGAATCAAGCGTCTTTCCATGTTTTAAGATCAAAGTCTGTGTTATCAGGGTTGCTTCTGGAGGTGGCCATGTTTTCTTCCAAGGAAAGTGTCTTCTGTGCAGACCTCTGGCTCCTGTGTCTGTCTCCAGAAAGCACCAGCCTCCTCCAATGCCAGCTTCCTGCATGACTCCTGTTTCATCCAATTGCTTTTCATAGTGCTAAAGCCTTCTGATTAAACTACACTGGGAAACTGCTCTGAAAACTGGTGACTTTTGTGCTTTCTCCTCGATTCTTGTCATTTAGGTTTCAAAATCCCTTCTACTTTATTTAACTGGCAATCTAATTCCTTTAAGCTATTTTTATTCAAGGATTTCAGAATGCTCATATTGAGTGGGTAAAAGTTTGGTGAAAAATGGAAAAGTTATACTATCAAAGCCCCTCTCCGAGAGAAAGAAATTAATTGATCCCTTTAACCAAGTGATCAATGTCAGCCTTACTAGAGCAGAAAGAGATGGATATCTAGACCTTTTGTACCTCCTGATGCCCTCCTTACTGAGATGAATAAAAAAGCACTTTATGACAGAGGTCCCCTGCCAAAAAGATGTCACCTGAATGGTGAGGGAATACAAAGCTCAGAGAGAATTCTACAAAATAACTGAGGCTTGTGTTTGCCTACAGATGGTTGTGAGCCACCACGTGGTTTCTGGGAACCAAACTGGGGTCTTCTACCAAAACAGCTAGTTCTCTCTCTCATATCAGAGTTACATGTCATGAATTTGAAAGAAGAGGTACATTTACCTTTCCTTCCCACTCTGTCATACAATTTTAAACTAAATCATCGTTCCTGAATAAACATACTTTAATTTTTTAAAAAATGAAGAAAAAGGAGGGATGAGCATGTCTATAGACAGAAAGAAGAGACAAGATCTTGATTTATTTTTGTCACCTTAACATAACCTAGAGTCACTTGGAAAGAGGCAACCACAGTTGAGAATTGTCTCAATCAGACTGGCCTGTGACCATGTCTGTAAGAAATTTTCTTGATTGACAATCAATATGGTAGGGTCCGGCCCACTGTGCATCAATGGCCCTGGTATGTATAATCTGCCTGCCTGCCTGCCTACCTGCCTGCCTGCCTGCCTGTCTGTATGTCTATCCATCCATCCATCAGTCCACCTACCTACCTACCTACCTACTTACCTACCTACCTACTTACCTACCTACCTACTTACCTATCTGTAGAGAGAGGTATTCCTCCATAGTTCCTGCTTCAGTTCCCACTCTGGCTTCTTGGGATGATGGGCTGTGATCTGTAAGTGCAATCCAGATAAATCCTTTCCTCCTCTAAGTTGCTTTTAGTCATGTTGTTTGTCACAACAACAGAAAGCAAACTAGAACACTAAGGATTGCTCTCATAAAGGCAGTTCTCAGCTTGTACTTTTAACTGAGGAATGAACTTTACAGCCCCAGGCATCTTATTTTAGGAAATTCAGGGTGAAATATTTAGAGAGCAAAGGATTATTGTTCCTGAAGCTGTCAGATAATAGTTAAGATATTTTATATGCAAAGATATTGATTGATGGAAGATGGATGAGAGAAAGAGGAGAATGCTAATGATCAAAAGTATGGTTAAACGTTATAGGAGAATTAGGCAAAGTTCCCTTAGATACTTTTCTGTAATTCTGAAATAATGTCTACATAAAAACTAAAATGTGTTTCTAGAGACCAGAAGCCTGCTTAGAAACCAGGTTTGGCATTTGTAGAATTTGAACTGAGGACAAGGCAGATACCAAAGTCGTGGAGCCAGCTTGACAGAAGAGGAGAAGGGGGCATCTACACTGAAGATCTGCGGGAAGGACAGGGTGGGGTTGGGGTGGGGTGGCTGGAGCAGCCCTCCGTCAGAAGGAACAGAAAATGGTCATACTGATTCTTACCTTCCAGACAGTCCCGGGTGGACCTTGGAAACCTCTAATCTGACTGTGTGAGGCAATTTTTAATGTGTAGTTCACTGTTTTGGCTCAGTTACTGTGCAGCACATTTCTCTGTGTCATCATATGACCAATTAACTTGAATACGATTCAAGCTATAATTATGTTATTGGAGTCATAATCATTACTATGTGGCTCAGTTTTAACAACATATTATTGTTTAGGTAGCTTGTTTGTTCCTTCATAATGTCAGACTAACATGGTTTGGAGTTGGATTTCTCACTGTTTGCATTGGGAAACTGAGCAAGGCTGGGGCTTATTAGGGCTTTGCTTTGTCTGTGGCATCTCAGGCTGAGAAAGTGACTTAAAAGAAAGCTTCGATGCCATCCATAGAACAGGGTTCAAATTCAACCCATCCACTTTACAGAGGGAATTGGAACAAGTTGCCTACCCATGGTGAGCCTTTCTTACCTACACAGTGTAAAAACCAGGATGTAGTTGTGAGGGCTGAGTAGGGGGCTCACTGAAGAACCTACCTGGTCTTCTGGTTACCACAAAGGGATTACTAGTCACCTTCCTTCCAAAGAATCTGGATGACCAATACTCATTTCCCTCATAAAATTCTGCTGTACCATTCCAGCCAAGTGAACCTTCTCTTCTTTGTAGCACACTTTCCCCAAACCAGCAGGTTTTATGCCAATTTTATCCACACTGCAAATGAGCAACTTGCATTTGGCTGAGTCTCTTCCAGTAGTTCCAATGGTGGCTGATTATTGGGGCAATCTGGGGAGCTTGAGAATTGTTGGATTTCCCCTCCAGAGATTGACTTGATTGGTCTGTGTAAGTCTGGCCACGGGGATACTGTGACCACTAACATGACTTCAGCTTGTCACTGCTCCTCTGTGGTATTGCCACGTGGGTCACGTGGGTCTCTGGCCAGGCTTACAGAAATCAAAGGGAAGCTTTGTGTCCACCCTGCCTGTTCTCACAAAGTCGACCAGGAGCTTGTGCAAAGAGTTTATATGTTGGGCTCAGAAATCTAGACCTCTAGAGGAAGATTCCCAGGAGAGTGGAAATAGCACCAGTGACAGTCAATGCCAAATAATTCACTGCTATTCTTGTTTGCCATGTGCCATTAGCCAAGACTTCAAAGGTTCAGTGTAAGAGTGCTACTATTTAGGGCCAGCGTATTGAAGAGGTTGTTAAAAAATGCCCAGAACATGGATCCTCAGGTGGGTAGTTCTTCTAGACAGTGGCTTTCAAACTTCATCATGCCGTGACCCTTTAATACAATTCCCCATGTTGTGGTGGCCCCCAACCATAAAATTATTTTTTTAAAGATTTATTTATTTATTATGTATACAGCATGTATGACTGCAAGCCAGAAGAGGGCGCCAGATCTCATTACAGATGGTTGTGAGCCACCATGTGGGTGCTGGGAATTGAACTCAGGACCTCTGAAAGAGCAGTCAGTGCTCTTAACCTCTGAGCCATCTCTCCAGGCCCCCATAAAATTATTTTGATGCTACCTTATGACTGTAATTTTGCTACTGTTATGAATCATAATGTAAATATCTGTGTTTTCTGATAGTCTTAGGGGACCCCTTTGAAAGGGGTTGTGACCCACAGTTTGAGAACTCCTGCTCCATAGGATACCTGAGAGATAACAACTCATATGTACAGCAGATTCCCAGGGTAACCCCCTGGCTACTCTTCAGCAGGAAAGTGACAGTAGCAATGTTCATTAGAGGAATAATCATCCTCCTCCTGTTTCCTTTTAAGGAGGTATAGTCACCTGTGGCTTAGTGACGGAGACAGTCTGACAAGTGTGCTCTTATGTGATTTTTGTCTTTGTGTGAACATTGTAGGGTACACTCACTTAAACCTAAGTGCTCCAGGTCTCTCACTTTGTATCCTTCTCGATGCAATCAGGAGTCATGTAAACAACATAAGGCTGCTACTGACTAGCCTTGAGCACACTGCTTTACAGTACAGCCTTTGGAAGTAAGATGGATAGCTTTAAAATAAAGGTACACCATGCCAAATCACAAACCATAGTCATTGTTAGCATTATCAGTTCTCTGTAGTGCACATAATATATGTGCTGTGCTGTATGTGACGGGCAATACAGTGGGCATGTTGGCACCAGCACCACCACAAACACTGCTGCCTTGTACTGCCACACTGTGAGAGCTATGGTAGCTGTGATACCGCAGAGATTTTTTCAGCTCCGTTATAATCTCTAGCACCATCTTCATCTCTGTAGTCACTGGTTGACTGAAAAATGGATGTGACCAGTGGGGGTGGCCCACAACTTTAATCCCAGCACTTGGGAGGCAGAGACAGGCAAATCTCTGAGTTTGAGGTCAGCCTGGTCTACAGAGCAAGTTCCAGGACAGACAGTAATACAGGGAGAAACCCTGTCTTGAAACACACACACAAAAACCAAAACAAACCAAAATAATGGGATGCATCATTCTGCTTGCAAGTGTTAAACCTCTTCTGCTAATAACAAATGACAGCCATACTGGACTTTGTTACAAGGTGGCTTGCTCTGACCTGCTGGACTGCAATCGGGGGAGACAGTTATCCACACTGCAAATACAGAAAAAGCAAGTGTTTAGAGCCTTGTCTGGTTCCCATCTGCACCCAACTATTAATACACAAAGTCTCCTACAGTGTCCACACTTTTCTTTGTTAATTCTACGAGGTATTGTAGTGTTAGGATCTATGGAAACAGAAGTCAAATTAGCATAAGTGAGCATCATAGTGACTGAGGCATTTATCAAGTCGAAACTTTTGTTTGAACACGCAGTCTCGCAACAAGCACTGTTTAGGCACCCACTGAACGCCAAGCATTGTGTACAGTGCTTGTGGACACGGTGTTTGTAGGAATGCATTAACAGCCACCATGGTCGTATGCTAATTAGTGTGAGCCCCCTACAACAGGCAGTTCTTGCTAAGTAGTCTTCCTTAGCTCCATTTTTCTGGAGAAAAGGAGACTACAGTGATTGCCAGACCATTTAGCTCCACAACTAGTCCCTACTCCTCATTCCAGTGAAACCTTGCGCAAACCCAATGTACACCTTTAAAGAATTTGCTCTGTTTTGATTATTAAGGTAAAGAGCCCCCCCAGCATCAACCCTCTGGTACCCTTTTCCCTGTGGAAAGCTCCAAACACTGCAGTGATCAGAGCCTAACCAGGTGCACACCACTTATGGCACGTTGAGGACTTGGGTCGGAAGGAAAGGCAAAGCAGTGTGGAAGTTTTCGCGACTTCTGGGGACCCCCAGATCTTCCTAAGGAAGAATGCTGGTTCCGAGGCTGCCCCCACTCTCCCAACTTGCATGCTGTGTCTCCAAAGTCTGTTTGCTTGCAAAACCCTGTGCGATGGCCACACCAAATACCAAACCTTGGACAGGAACCAAACGGTCACTTCCCCGCCCTCCCAGCACAGTATGCAAATCCGAGCACCAGGAAGTAGCTGGGACCTCTTGGCCGAGCTCAACGACAGCCAGTTCCTCTCCCACCAAGCCCGGCCGGGTACCTCCCTGCAGACGCTCTGCAGCTAAATAGCCTGCTGCAGGCCGGGCACTGTCCCCCGCGCAGTGTACCCTCAAGCGCCGGCCTCGCGTCTTGCTACTCTGGCCGGCAGCTGCTCCTCAGGCGGGCCCCGCAGGGCCGTCCCGTCGCGTGCACAGCTTTGAACTGAAGTCACCGTGGAGTTCCGCCGCCCCGAAACTTCCACCGCGAGCGAGTGAGTTGGGGGCTTGAGCGCGGGGCGGGCTTGACCGCGGGGTGGACTGAGGACTGGGCCACTGCCGGAGCACAGGTCGCTTGCTTGACTAGAGACCCGGGGATTCGGCGCAGCAGCGGCAGCAAAGGTCGTGCGCCGTTTCTTGCTGGCGCTTACCCCGGGTGGTGTGAGCATTCAGATGCCTCCAGCCCCGAGTGACTGTGACTCGCCCGGGCGGTCGAGCGGGGACGCGGGGGCGGCGGCTCCGCAGGTGTCCGCAGCGGAGCGGCGCGGGGGCGTGGTGGGAGTGCGCACAGGGTGGGCGTCCCTGAGTCGCTGACGTGGGCCACCTGCGGGCCCGCTCCAGCTTCTCTGCCGTGACTGGGAAGCCTCAGTCCACTGAGAAAGGAGCGCGGCGGAGATTCGGGAGTGGGCCACCTGGGATGCAGTATCTGGTCGTCCCGCAAGACCCTGGGCCCCAGGGATGAGAACGGGGCTTGGCCTCGGCCCTCTCTAAGGCTAGCTGTTGGCTGAGGTCCCTGGTGACTAGGGGCAAGGTGGTGGCGTCGAGCAACTACTGCCGAGGCTGGAGCTCGACCTCCCGCGGAGCCGGGCTTCTCTCTGGCCACAACAGAGCAGTTCGACGCCTTGGCCAAGAGGAAGCTAGAGTTATTTTAAGAATTCAGGGATGCCTTTCCTTCGGGCTGGGGGAAGGGTGTATGCGACAGTTCCCACTGGCCTGCCTTATCTTGGCTGGTTGTAGTGGCTTCCCTATGCTGTTTATGTAGTGTTTTTTCCTATAGTCTCGCTACTCTAGGCGCTTGTGGTTGTTCGTTTCCTTGAACATCCATGCTTGTGTTAATTATGCCAATCCTATCAACATCCTTGCCACTCAGAATGCAGGTGGGAATCTAGGCCATGCAGTCTCGAAGCTGTGTGTGACTGCGGATTATTGAAGTTCCCAGTTTGGGTTTCCTCATTAATTCAGAATGAACCTACCAGATAGGTTTAGTACACTGAAAGTCCTACTTGGTACAACTGACACTCTACAAAAACGAAGGTCCTTGGGTATTGGCAGTTTGGTGATTTTAAACCTGAGACCACAAGTCAGAGTGAGCCATTTGACTTGAAAAAAATCTGCTTAATAAAGACCTGAAAGGTGTGCTGTCCCTCAGGTTCCCCTGATTCCCTCATTCCAAGGAAAGGCCCTAAGACCTAGCACGGAAGGGCCCGGACTCCTGCTTTGCTCCTGAAGCTCAGCCCGCTGTAAGGTGTTTTCTCTGTGCAATCAACACCCATAGCATTTTTTAGGGAAACAGGCTCTGCCCTTCCTAAGTGAGGGTAATCCTTCCTCCCCCTAAGACTGCCTATCCAGGTTCTCATTTGGAGCTAAGCAGGATGATTTGGAGCTTTTGTTTTTTTGGTTTGTTTGTTTGTTTTTGTTGTTGTTTTGTTTTTGTTTTCTAAAATTGGCTCACAAGAGCCCATGGTGTTGAGCCTCTTGGGCTGTGAGTGTGTGATCCAGAAAGAGGCCAGCAGGTGTGAAGGAAGAGAGGTCAGTGTCCAGGAATCCTGAGCTGTGGTATAGGACCATTTGCTGGAGTTGAAATTTTGGAACACCCACTTGGGCCGTGTATATTGAGTCAGTGTTTCCTCATGGCGACAGCATTTATATTGGGATATGTCCATGTTTATAGACTGTCGATGCTGATGTTCACAGTGCCATGACATCAGCTTTATCCCTGCTGTTCAAAAGGAAGGCCAGGTGCCTGGTGCTTGACAGGTACTCGGTAGAGATTGCTTAAAAGGAGGAAGGAGGGTGTGCCTGTTGGACACCCTGAGCTGTAGGCTTCTGGCCCCTCTGTCTTGGTTTCTGTAACAGGGTGGGAGGACATTGTCGAATAGCACCAGAGCCCAAATGGAAATCCCTGTTCAAGACTGTTCTCTGTGTCCCTGGAGGAGGTCTTGATGTGTAATAAGACAGTTTCTATGGAGACAGTCACCCTTCTTTATCTTTCAGTGCTTTTAATACCCCCTCTTCCACTGCTAGTGGCTTCCTTTCTGCAGAAAAAATGGTCGGCACAGCTTTGCAGATCTGTGACTTTGAAGACCTCTTAGTTCCTCCAGTGTTTGTGTTCAGAAATAAATCACAGAAGCATCTAATTAGAGTTTGTTCCCATAGAGATGTTATTTAGCAAAATGAAACCATATGATCATATATAAACCTATACTGATTTCATAATCAGAATACAATACACACACATACACAGTGTAAGACATTGTTACATCTCACTGGGACCAACGATCCCTAGAATAGATTAATACAACATTGAAGGGCCACCACAATCAGTAGGATATTAGCCAGTGATATGCTGGCAATGAAACCAGCCTGGAGCCTTTTTGAGCAGTTTTTAGCAATGAAGATAATCCTCTGTGTGTGTGTGTGTGTGTGTGTGTGTGTGTGTGTGTGTGTGTGAGAGAGAGAGAGAGAGACAGAGAGACAGAGAGACAGAGAGACAGAGACAGAGAGACAGAGACAGAGAGACAGAGACAGAGACAGACAGAGACAGAGAGACAGAGACTTCAGAAGACTCCTCATTGCCGACTTCATCTGGACTCCTCATGATTCCCTAGCAGTAGGCAAGGGACAGATACAAAATGAGACTCAGGGACTTGTCTGAGGTTGGAAGGTTAGATGGTCTTTGGATATTATAGGTATGTTTTCTGACTGTTCCTACTTTTCAG
The DNA here is from genome assembly GCF_903995425.1 of Onychomys torridus. NCBI lineage: Eukaryota > Metazoa > Chordata > Mammalia > Rodentia > Cricetidae > Onychomys > Onychomys torridus. Next base: position 5,960,204 of record NC_050444.1, read on the forward strand.
TAGCCAATTACTTAAAATAAATTTATTATTCAGTACATATTTGAGAAAGAGAATTACAGAGTAATATCACTTATTTGGTAGTTTTCTGAATGAAGTATGGGGATTTGTAGGCGTGAATCTCCAGGAAGCCATGTCCTGTATTTTCAGCACTGTTTCCTCTTTGGTGTGGATAATTCATAATAACTGCTAAGGTAACACCCACATGTCTGTGAGAACAGCCTTGCTTATGACACTTTCTAGTTAGCCAGGAATCTCCAAGGATTAACTGTCAAAAGACTTCTCTCTGCCATTGCTAGAAACGCCTTGTCCATGAGTTCTGCCAGTTCTGCATAACCGTTATAATAAGAGCATCATTCACGATGGAGCCTAGAGAACCCATGGAGAAGGCTAATTTTCTGAGTGCCTGCTGTGGGCAAGCCAGCGGCTGGCCCAGTGTTCATCTGCTATAGTCATTACTTCTAGCTTTGAAGGCTAATAACGAAGAGAAGGAAATGGAAGAAGTTTCTCTTCCAGTCAGAAATACTGAAATATTTCTACAGCTGCCCGGTTTCCTGATGCTTAGATTGTGCAATTTTGAGTAAACTCTGTCATCATTTCCAACATTTAAGTTCCCATTTAAGGGGAAACGCTCAAAGTAGAAAATGGGGTGTTAATTGAGGGGTGAGAAAGTTTGTGACAGGCTAGAGTTGAGAGTTAGGTCTTCCTCACCTTTGTCTTGAGTTATCTAGAAGGACTTTCCTGTAATGTTGAAGAACAAGCTTAAATAATTCAATCAAATTCTAGCAAGCACAGTCTACTGTACCGTTAGTTCTTTATTCTTTGGGCCTTTCCCCTTTTTATTCTGGCCTTCACTTTCCCTTCTTACAGGTTAAGCCATTGAATTTGTTTGTTGGCCATGAAACTGTTTCTTGAAGATTGAGTTACAGTCAGGACAGGTCTCTGCTAGTCCTGCTGACCTCACTGTGTCCCATCAACCTGAGATGTCTTTGCAGTGCGACTCCTTTGTCGTACAAAGACACCCTCCTCCTTTGTCACTGGCAGGATGCTAATCGGCCAGTTATGGAAAGAGATTATATTTGTCCTCATTATTGTACCCACAGTCACTGTTCAGAAGCCTACAATCCCTAAATGGTGTCCTATAAAACCACATAGATGCTAACAGTCGTTTGTTTTATTTTTAAGACCTGGTCTCAAATGTCCCAGACTTGTTAAAAAAAAAAAAAACTCACTGTGAAGCTAAGGATGACCTTGAACTCCTGATAAAGCTTGCCTCTTCTTAAATGCTGGGATTATAGGTGTGTGCCACCATGCCTGGCTCACTCACAAATCAGTTTGAGAAGCAGTTTCCTAAATGTCTCATTGACCAAGGAGGAATCTTCCTATATGTGTAACCTGGACTGTTTTTCAGTTTGTTATATTTTCTTTCCTATACTTTATATTTCAAAGTCATTATTGCCTTTTGTGTCCAATCTCAACTTTCTGTGAGAGCTAACATTTCCCTTGCCACCTCTCTGACTCCAGGCCACACTGATTGGAAGCTACTCTTGAGCATACCTCCTCTAGTTCCCTCCTTTCTCTGTACTAATAAAACATTTTGTGGCAGGCTATGCCACCTTGGAGGGCCACTCTTGAGTGCTGAGAGTCCACAGGGAGACTGCAGAGGTGGACCAGCCTTGATGGCTGTGTGGTATTTGGTTGAAGTGGGTGCTCCACTCTTCCTGTAAGTGTTAACTCCCACGGGGCAGAGGGAATGGAGAAACTGGTCTCTGAGAGGCTCTCTGGAGAGACTGGACCACTTCTGCTTTCCACGGGAAAGCTGTGTTGCTGAGAGCAGAACTCGGCCAGAGGGAGAGGCGCAAAGGAAGTGATACCCCCACGCCCTGCACACTCTGGTCATTTGCCTGTGGGGCCCTCCCTTCAAATCACCCAGAATTGCTTTTCCTGCAGGGTTCCTTCTACCACCCCTGCCTGCTTGGTCTGCAGGTTCACAGTCAATTTTCCCTAGAGAGAGACAGAGGGATGGAGGGAGGGAGGGAGAGAAAGGGGACATGTGGAGGAGGATGGTTGTAGACTCTCCTCAGGCTAAGGCCTCCAGCAGGAAGTTGTATATTTGGAAATATACAGTCTTGATTTTTTTCCAGCCCCAGAAAGATGTATGTTTTGAAATTTCCTCTGGTGGAAACTCAAAGTAAGATTTCACAATCTTTAAATGGTCACACAATATGCTGTTTTTGCTATAGTAGTTTGGGCCTGTTTTTAAAGCTCCTGAATTATAATGAAACTCTTGAAATACAGCTGTGATGGTCAGACCTCCACAAGCACAATCTGTCTTAGAAGTACATCTTACTTATGCCCATAACATGCAAAAACAAGTGGGCAGACAAAAAAGACATCAAAATTGGACTAAGGAGCCTTCCTTTGTATCGGGGTGATTGGGAGTCCTAAGTCATATTGGGGAACTCTGTTGGGCTGCAAGTGAGCAGATGAGAGCTTGGGCCTCACTAGAGATTTATTAAAGAAATACAGATGCCGCTGAGTGGGGTGGTACAGGCCTGCAGCACCGGCTATTCAAGAGGCTGAGGTGGAAGGGTCATTTGAGCTCCGGAGTTTGGGGCCAACCTAATCAAAACAACCCTATCCCATTTAAAAACCAAACCAAGCCCAAACAATTCAAATCCAAATTAAGAGACACCCATCCAGACAACAGAATAACTTATAAATGACTCCAAAATAGCATTTGATTATACTTCCTAATATGGCAAAGGTTTCTTTCTTTCTTTCTTTCTTTCTTTCTTTCTTTCTTTCTTTCTTCCTTCCTTCCTTCCTTCCTTCCTTCCTTTCTCTCTCTCTCTCTCTCTCTCTCTCTCTCTCTCTCTCTCTTTCTTTCTTTCTTTCTTTCTTTTTTCCTTATGGGTTTTTATGTGTTCGGACGTGTGTGGAGGTGTGAGGTTGGGGCACCTCAGTGACAGTTCTACATCATTCTTTTGCAGCAGGGTCTCCCAGGCTAACCCAGAGCTCACTAGTACAGCTAGTCTTGCTAGCCAGCTCCCTCAGGAATCCTGTCTCTGGGTTGCTGGTGCTGTGGCTGTGGAGCCACCTCCCAGCCCCAAGTGCTTTGTAAAAGCTGAATACAACTGGAGAATGACGGAGAGTGGGAACAGCACCCCAGGAAGAGCCCCCAGTTGTTTATGCAATACCAAATGGTCCACCCCAAGATCACATGCTTACAGGTAATATTATACAGACTGAGCAGGTTATAGTTAGGTGTTTAGGAATATACACGCAGACAGGCACACGCACGCACACACTCACACACGCAACAAGTAAAGAAAAAGAGGCCGGGAATTTGAGAGACAGCAAGACATGTTAGGCAAGACAGAATGCATGTTAAGCATGGAAGGGAGAAAGGGGAAAGGAGAAAGGATATAATAATTATAAAAATAATAAATCTTCAAATATTTTTAGCTGATACATTAGAATTGTATACATTTGTGCAGAGCCTGTAATATTTTAATACATGTCTATGTTGCATAATGTTTAAATCAGAATAAATCTGTCCCTGCCACAATTTGCATTAGGAATGTTTTCCAAGGCACTTGGTGCTGAAGGCTTCACTCCCGCTGTGTGGAGGAAGTGGGAACTCCCAGAGGAGGACCTCATGGGAGGTCTTCAGGTCATTTTGCTGCTCTCTTAGAACATAGTGTGTTCTCAGGCCTTCTCTCTTCCTCTGCTTTATTTCAGGGATGAGATGAGTGTGTTATCTGTACCACACGCATCAACCACAATGTACCTCTTCGTTATAGGCACAAAGCATAGGGGCAATGGGTCATAGAATAGGCCACTCAGATCTGATGCCAAAGTAAAATGCTTCCTTTTATAAAAACATAAATAAAGAAAACAGCTAAATATAAACTGAAAGGTAAGATGATAGCATTCTTGAAATAATATTCATAGATGGGAAATACCAGTTGTAAGATCTGCATATTATTTTTTTAAATTCTAAAGTCTTAATAGTTTTGTTTCTCCCCGCTGGGGGATGGATGGATGCGGGTTTGTTTACTTATTTACTGTGGTTCTGGGAGTTAAATCTAGGGCCTTGAGTGTACTAAGCAAGCATTTTGCCACCCACCAGTCACTCCCAGCTCTCATCTTTATTTAAACATGTATTTATTTACTTACTGGTATGACACTAATAAGCACTCTACCACCAGGCCTAATCTTCATCCTTTTAAAACACTCAGAGGTGAGTATTTTACTCACTCCAGAACATTCCTCTCACAAAGGATCTCCTTCATCCTTCTCCAGAAGAGGAGAAGAGGAAACCAAGAAAACTCCTGGTGCAGAGCCCTGGTTCTTGCCTGGGGATGAAAAATGCCCAGATGCTGTTAAACCCCACGGCTGTTGGCCACAAACACATCCAGCCTCGTGTGTTGCCGACTGCATTGTCCTGTCAGCATACAGGCAGGAAAACAAGGCTGGCCGAGGGGCTCTTTCATGACAAGACAGCAGTACAAGTACCCAAGTCAAGATGATTGGAAACCCTCCCAATAAGCTCATTTTGAATTAAAAAAATGTACTATTTTGAAACAGTGTCTCTCTAAGTTGTCTAGACTGGCTTTGAATGCTTTTGAACAGAATACATATATTTTTGAGCTAAAGAACAGCAGTAAAAGAAGATGGAATGAAGACAAAGTGGCCATAGAAGGCGGGTAGGACAGTCAGGGAACTTTGGAGCTTTAGGGGCTGCAGGCATAAGGATGCTGCTGTTGTCCTGAGTGATCTGTGGATAATTGGTCCCAGAGTCTCTCAAGGATATGTTTGTGTGTGACCTCACATGTTCTCTCATGTTCACTGGACCATCTCTAGATTACTTATGATACCTGAAACAATGTAAATACTTGTTAGACTGTATTGTTTAGGGAGTAACGTCAAAAAAGTCTACACATGTTCAACAGTGGCACGTTTTGGGAATATTTTCTGTCAGTGGTTGGTTGAATTTGCAGATGCCAAATGCATGGATACCAAGGGCCAAAAGGAATTGTAAACTGCATCCCAGAAACATAAACAAAGAATGCGTCTCCTCCTCCCCCTTTCCCAGCCTTCCACCCCCTCCTTCCCTCCCGCCCACTCCCCTCCCTCCCTCAGTCCCTTCCTTCTCCTTCCCCCCTTTGTTTTTTCTTACTTTATTGGAGACAAAGTCGTACTAGGTACTGTAGGCTGGCCTTTAAATTGCAGTCCTCCTGCCTCAGTCCTTCCATGCGCCAGGGATATAGGTTTGTGCTATCATACCCTGCTTTAAGGACACTCTTTACTTATTTTTATTTTTTGATACTTATCTTGCTGTATATCCCAAGCTGACCTTGAACTTGCTCTGTAGCCCAAGCTGACCTAAAACTCATTGTCCTTCCTGCCTTGGCCTCCTGAGTTCTGGGTTTATTATTTATTTTTTTAAATAATTATTTATTTTTATTTTATATGCATTGGTGTTTTGGTTGCATGTATGTCTGAGTAAGCATGTCAGATCTTGGAGTTACAGACAGTTGTGAGCTGCCATGTGGGTGCTGGGAATTGAACCTGGGTCCTCTGGAAGAGCAGTCAGTGCTCTTAACTACTGAGCCGTCTCTTCAGCCCCGAGTTCTGGGCTTATATGTGTATTGGTGAAATTATTAAGGCCATTCCACATAGTTAAAAGGGAGGTTGATTTTGTGGGGTACCTTACAAATGAAGGGATAGGTTGTAGGGTCTGGCAAAGGTATGGCGCGGTCCAGCGGTGTTCTCTGGAGAACTCTGCTCAGTCTACCTCCAGCGTCCAGGGTCCCAGAACCAAGAGAGACCTCTCCTCGATCCTGGGTCTTCAGCTTCCTCCCTCAGCCCCACCTTGTGGGCGTGACCATTACCGAAGCCTCAATGGGGGTTGGAACTTCCAGGCCAAGGCTGGGATGGCTAGCCACTACATATGTGTGTATGTGTGTCATCATGATTGGCCAGAGCATTTCCTTAGAGAGATCCATGATGTTCAGTGATTAGTTTAGCTGACTTTTCTGGAGTACCTCTTGGGAGTTCAGCCGGTGTTGATGGAAATCCAAAAGGAAGAAGATGCCAGATCCCAGGAGGAAGGCACACTATAAATGCTCAGGATCAGATCCTGAGGGAACAATACTCCAGCTCTCTCACCAGACCTTGTTCTAGAATCTATAATAAGGCTTGACAGATAGGCTTGGAGAGTCCCTGACTAAAAATGATGGATTCTACAACAAAATACCGTGGAGCCACTAACGGAAGGAGCTTCACCCTTGCCACCAGCTCATAGAGCACTGTAAGGTGTCTGACACAGAATCAAAAGGCACCAAGCACACTTGCGTAACTTTGAAGAGTATTCCACAGAAATTTGTTTGAAACTAGAAAACAATATCCATTGCTGCTGCTTGTGAATAGTAGGCTTCACCTGGACTCAAGGCAAGTGGGTACATGGTAGCCTCTAACCCCTCTAAGTAGTGTTGACCTTGCCCAAATGTGTTACAAGCTGCTTGGAGAGGTCTGAGGTTCAAGGCAGTCATCAGTCTTTATCTTTTGGTTTCAAGGAGAGAATGTTGTGATGTGACAATTTGAGACCAGTCCTGTAATTTACAGCTTACTAAGTTTACTAAGCTTACCATAACTGGGAACAATATTTAGTTAAAACCAAGCCATTATTTGCATAATTAGAGGTAGTATATTGAGCACCCACCACAACCGCTATCTGTGAGGTTCTATTCATTTTCAAATAGATTAGAGTGCAGAGTGTGGCGTTGATTACCCTCAGGCTGTGATCTTAACCCTTCCTAGCTGTAGTTTGCAGGAAACTTGCTGTGTGTGCTAGGCTCTGGGAGCTTACGTTAAACCTTGGAGGCTGGTGGTGAGCAGTCCAGGTTGTGATAGATTTTAAACTGGCTTTAAAGCATAGAGCTAATGGTAATAAGTGTTATTGAAACAGGACAAAAGTTGCTCAGGACGGCTACTCAAAAACAAAAACAAAAATAAAAATAAAAACAAAAGAGAACAAAACCAGGCAGAAAATAAATGAATGGCTAGGATGTGGAGAAGTTGAAGCCGTTATGTATTGATATTGGGCAAGTAAAATGGGGCAGACACTTAGGACAGTTCCTCAAAAAATAACGCAGCAATCCCACTTTTGAGTGTACATCCAAAAGAATGAAAGGGGGGTCCCTGAGAGATGTATGCCCACCCATGTTCATTTCAGGGTAATTCAGAACAACCAAGGAACAAAGGGAACTGTGAGTATGTATAGTAGGTTTATTCAGCCTAAAAGGGAAGGGCTTTCTGGCCCTTGACACAGCATAAAGGAACTCTGAGGATGTTATGCAGAGTGAAAGAGGCCAGCTCCCAAAGGAAAAATACCGTGTGATGCTCTTACATCCCTAGACTAGTTAACCCATAGTGACAAGAAATAGGATGGTAGCTTCCAGGGGCTATGAGGAGGTGGGTGGGGAAACACTGTGTAATGGGCACAAGGCTTTAGTTTTTCAAGACGAAAAGTGTTCTGAAAGTGGATGGTAGCAATGGCTGTGTCATTGAGTTACAGCCTTATAATGGCTCAGGGGTGAATTTTATGCTATGTATATTTTTGCTAAAATTCTAAATACCAATTTTTAAAAGTTGATGTGCAGAAATAGGGACAGAGAGTGAACTTAGGATATGTCACTGAGTTTGATAAATCACCTTTCTTTGGACTTGGGCTTGCCTGTCAAGCTGTCTAATGTGCCTTCTCTTGATGAGTACCTTAGGGTTTCTATTGCTGTGATTAAAAAAAAAAAATCATGACCAAAAGTAACTCAGGGAGGAAAGGGTTTATTTCACTGTACGCTTCCAAATCACAGTGCGTTATCAAAGGAAGTTAGAGCAGGAACTGAAGCAGAGGCCATGGAGGAGTGCTGCTTACTGGTTTGCTGTCTGTAGCTTGATCAGCCTGCTTTCTCATGCTATGCAGGATGACTTGCCCAGGGATGTCACTGCCCACAGTGAACCCTCCCATACCAATCATTAATCAAGACAAGGCCCTCAATCTACAACCAATGTTTTGGGGGCATTTTCTCAAAAGTCCCTCTTTCCAGATATGTCTTGGCTTGTGCTAAGTTGACAAAAACCAACCAGCACAGTGGGATGCTTGACAGGGGCCTTCATCCTCTCATTCAATGCAAGACCCTGCAGATTTCTGTATGACAAAGTAATATACTAGCAGTGAGGAGAGAGAGGGATGATAATGAGGAAGTTCACCACATTAGAGCCTATACATCAGAAGGTAAGGAGGAAGGTTCTTTTCTTTTCTTTTTTAAAAAATAATCCATCCTGCCTGCAGAGATCCCACCTGTGGAACAGAGTCTCTATCCTTAGAGGTTTGTCCTTGATTGCCCTATAGAACCCTTTAGAGTTCATTGGGTTAATGGCTCCTAAAGGTACTTTCTGACCTAATGAGATTACTCTTTTTAGCTATGTTCTCAATGATTCCATTTCTCCCTTTCTGGGGAATGGAACCCAGGGCCTGTGCAAACTAGGTAAGCATTCTACTACTGAACAACATCTGCAGCTTGAAATGATGTAATATTCATACTTATTATTTATTTGTGAAGGTGCATGTGGAAGGGTGCATTGGGATAGGGTCATGTGCATATCTGTGCACATGTGGAGGTCAGAGGTAGATGCCAGAGCCTTTCTCATTTTTCCATGAGCCTGGAGCTCATAGCTTCTGCTAGACTGGCTAGTCATTGGGCCCCAAGGGTCTGCTTGTCTCTGTCTTCCCAGCATTGGGGTTACAGGCAGGTGTCACATCACCTGGCTTTTTCCACAGTGCTGGGGATATGAACTCAGATTCTTAGGAATGTACAGAGAGACATTTCTTCAGCCCTTTGAAAGAATATTTCTGTTGGAGGTTTTCCTCATAGACTTCAGTGGGGGAGAGAGGTCTTATGTTTTCAATGGTAGAGTGTCTTGTGTTAAGGGACCCTGTGCAGACAAGTACAGAAGGAGATACTGGTGCAGTGCATGCTTTGGTGCAATGACGAGCTGACTCAAAAGTAGCCAGGCTGGCATGGCTGCCCATCTGCACACATGGGGCTGCACATCCACCACAGTGCTGTCTCAAATCACCCACTTCCCTGCTTCTTCCACTTTCAGTTCAGTTTCTAAGGCAGGTAGAATTTATAACAACACAGGATAAGGAATTGAAAAGCAAAGAAAGCCAGTTGGTCTCACAAACAAACAGATTTTCATGCTGCGTGTCTGGCTGACTTCAGCACCTCCGAATGTTGGGCTTATTGCCATTGTCAAGGAGAGTCAATTCTTGCCCTGCTATACACCCTGGCTATGTGGTTGCTGTATTTCTCACACTTGAATTTGATCCGAGCCTTATTTAAATGCCTTTTATTTATCCATCAACTAGTAAAGTTAGTTGGCATCAGTGATGTACAGGTTATCTTCCTACTCAGTCCTCACAGTGAAGCTAATTGCTAAATGCAGATGTGGGGGTGTGACTGGATGGTTTCTACTGACTCAGTGCCATCAGGCATCCTGTGAATGACATAGTGCCAGTGTCTGCACTGGCCTTTGAAGCTCTGTGGATTCAGTGATTCCCTTCTGAGGTTAAATTGGACCCATATTCTGATGTCAAGGAACACAGAATCTTCATTACTGGCTGTTCACTTTCCATGTGAGCTACTTTGCATATTGGATTTTGTTGGGAGAGAAGCATAATTTGACCTGTGGAATTTGTTAATCAATGAAGCTGTGCTTTATTTATTCATCCTTCAGAAAACATTTCTTGGATGCTCAGTGCTCATAAATATGCATGTGATGGGCTGGCAGTTATAGCCACTAGTTCTCAAAAGCAGAGTTGTTCCATATATAAAGCCAGGCCTCCACACCCTTCCTTCTGTATCTTCAGTTGTAATCAAATGTGAACTGAAAATGGGTTTTAAAATTTATACTAGTACAAGCAACTACAGATCTTTTGGTGGTTGTTCCCTGAACAACACAACATAACAGCTATTTATACAGTATTAAGTATCTTACATAATCCAGAGACAATCTAAAGTCCAGAGGAAATGTGCACAGGTTATATGCAAATATCATGCTACTTTATAGGACAGACTTGGGCATCCAGACTTTAGACCTTGCCACCCACTGATACCAGGAGACAGCTGTACTCAGAAAATTAAAGTTTTTAAAAACTGAATGAAAAGTCTAAATTTTTGTTTCAAAACAAAACAAAGCATGAGCATACAGGCAGTGGAGTTGTGAGGAATCGATCTTTGCTGTACAGTTTCAAATGACAGCTTGCAGCATGCTGAGCCTGGAGGTGGACAGCGCTCAGCACGACTTTATGAGTTCCTCCTCACTGCAGGGAGAGAGTCAGCGGCTGCATGGTCACTGCTGTCCCTATGGGCAACCACAGGCTGCTGTGAAGGACTGAGCGAGGAGTGAGTCCCAGGACTAGAAGAGAGTGTGGACCCAGGAGCAGGATCAGAGCAGAGTGACTCCAAGGGAAGAAGTGAACCCCTCATTTGCAAACCAAGAAGACAGCAGAGATAAGAGCGGCTCAGCCCCATTCCTGCCTGTCTTAGCAAAGACTGTAGGCCATGGATAGCACCGAGATAAGAGGTGGTTGGAGTGTGATGTGGTAGCTACAAACTGAGACTCGGGCTGGGCTCTAGTGGACACTCTGGCACTCGTGTTGGAACATTATCTGATGCTCCTTAAACTCTCCAGGCTTCGTTTTCTGTCACATTAAAGAGTACTTACAGAGGCTGGCCTGCTGTCCCATCTACTTGTTATAGAAATGAAAGGAAACTATGTGAGCTTCACTTTATTATGACAACATGCCCAAGAAGTTGAACTATACAGAGGAAACACTACTTCACTTCTGGGATTTGGAGGTTTTAGTTTAAGATCCAGTGATGTCATTGTTGGAGCCTCTGATGAAGCTGCGTATCATAAGAGGAATACATGATGGACCAAACCAGTCATGACTCATGAGCCAAACAACAGAGAGAAAGGAAGAGACAGGGTCTCATGGTCCCCTTCAAGTAAACTGAGGGCCTCACAGAAGACCAAACCACCTAAAGTCTATATTCTTGGTATCACCACCCTGGGAATGAGGGCCTTCGGGGAACACTGGGAATTTTTGAGGACTCTGAGTTACTACAAGCATTTGGGTATTGGTTGGCTGGTCAGTCAGTTGGTCTATCTATCAGTCCGTAAATGGGCTTTGTGTTGCCTGAAGTGTTTTAGAATTCCTGGGCTTAAGCAATCCTCCTGCTTCTGTCTCTAGTTGTTGGAACTACAGGTCCACCCCCCCCCCCCCCCCAGTGCCTGACCAGCTGGCTGTGGTTTGAGATTGAACTGTAATACCGCATCCTTTTTCTGATTGTAGCAATTCCCCAGCTCCTCCCTGTCCGTGTCACCTTGTCCTGTTTCCATTTTGACATTACAGCCATTCGGTTGGGAAAATTGAGATTTCTGTACACCAAGAGAAATTCACTCTTAAAATGTTGTGTCAGGTTGGGGAGATAATCTTGCTGAGAAAGATCAGGTTCAGGTCCTCAGAACCCACATAAAAATCGGCCCTACATTGCACACTGCAATCTCAGCACTGGGGAGGAAGAGGCGAATGGACCCTGGCACTAGTGGCCGGCCAGCCTAACTAAGCAGTGAGCTCCAGTTCCTGTGAGAATAAGAGCAAATGAGAGGACATCTAATGTCTCTACCTGCATGTACATACGCACTCACCCACAGGTGTGCATTCACATGGGCTTGTGCACATGCATACCCACCCCAGAGAGAGAGAAGAGAGAGAGAGGAGTAGAGGTGTGGGTACATGTGTTGCATATGGAGGTCAATGGAGTTGGTTTTTCTCCTTCCACCTTTATGTGGCTTTTGGGACTCCAACTTGGATTGCCAGCTTGTGCAGCAAATGCCTTTTGCCTACGGAGCCATCTTGTTGGCCCTTTTTCTTTCTTGAAAGAGTCTCACTAGGTAGCGCAGACTGGTCATTAACTCAGGGTACTCCTGCCTTAGCTTAGCCCCACAGTCCTGGGGTTATAGGTGTGTCACCAAGGCCGACAGGATTGTTTTCTTCTCTGATGGTCCTCAAGCATCATGTAAAGGGTATTGGAGAATATTATTTTAAGGTGTGTTGCTTTTTTATGTTGCATTTGTTTAACTCTGTAAAGCTGTGTTACAGTGCCTGTCTAAAACACGCGATGGTCTAATAAAGATCTGGAAGGCCAATAGCAAGGCAGGAGAAATGATAGGTGGGGCTGGCAGGCAGACAGAATATGTAGAAGGAGAAATCTGGGAGGAAAGGGAGAAGAAGCAGCAGCCAGAGAAGGAGGAGGACTCCAGGGGCCAGCCACCCAGCTACACAGCAAGGCATGGAGTTAAGAGTAAGATTTACAGCGGTTGGGGATTTAGCTCAGTGGTAGAGCACTTGCCTAGCAAGCGCAAGGCCCTGGGTTCGATACTCAGCTTAAAAAAAAAAAAAAAAAAAAAAAGAGTAAGATTTACAGAAGTCAGAGAATGGGAAAAGCCCAAAGTCAAATGGTAGATGGGATAAGTTAAGTTAAAACTAGCAAGAAACAAGCCAAGTTAAGGCTGGAATTCATAATTAAGAATAAGCCTCCTTGTGTGATTTATTTGGGAGCTGAATGGCAGGTCCCCCAAAAGAACAAAACAACCAACAATAGAAGGGAACAGTAGGTTTTCTGGGTTTTTTGTTTGCTTGTTTGTTTTGTTTTGCAGATTATTAAAAAAAAGAATAAAAAAAATCCTTGCCTAATATAGCAAAGGTGCAACCCTAGGCTCCTCACCTCTATTTAAAATAGAGAACCATGGTACTTGATCAAAGAATTGTTTTCATAAGGTCAAGGGTCACATAGATTCTCTGGTTGGTTATATAATGACCTTGGCCAAAGTTTTCCTCTCAAAGTGATAAGAAACAACCACCAAGGCTGTTAAATAAAGCTTTCACCCAGGCATGGTGGTTCATACCTGTGAGTCCAGCACTTGGGAAGCAGAGGCAGGTGGATCTCTGCAAAGTTGAGGCCAGCCTGATCTACAGAGTGAGTTTCCAGACAGCTAGAACTACACAGAGAAACCCTGTTTCGAAACAAAATGAAACAAAACAGAACAAAAAACAAAACCAACCAACCAAAAAAAACCTTTGATTCTTTTCTTTTTTTTTTCTTTCTTTCTTTTTTTTTTTTTTTTTTTTTTTTAGACAGGGTTTCTCTGTAGCTTTGGTGCCTGTCCTGGATCTTACTCTGTAGACCAGGCTGGCCTTGAACTCACAAAGATCCACCTGCCTCTGCCTCCCGAGTGCTGGGATTAAAGGTACGTGCCACCACCGCCTGGCGATTCTTTGATTCTTATTGCTGTTATAAAAATAATTCAGATTTTTTGATGGAGGAAAGTAAAATTGTATCTATTTTACTATTGTATCTTTTAAAGCTATTTGTTTTATGTGTATGGAGAAAAGTAATTTTTTTCCCTACTATATCTTTTAAAGCTATTTATTTTATGTGTATGGTCGTTGTGGCTGCATATAAGTCTGTGCACCACTTGAATGCCTGGTGCCCAAGGAAGCCAGAAGAGTGCACTGGACCCCCTGAAAGTGGAGTTAGCTGCCATGAATGTGCTGGGAATTAAACCTCGTGTCTTATGGAAGAGCAGCTAGTGCTCATAACCTCTGAGTTATCAATCTAGACCCTCTGTTGACTTAGCATGGGCCTCTCCATTAAATGTAAAGAGCAGCTGACGTATCCCTGACCTGAACAACTATTTAGGACCAGAGTGCTCTGCAATTTGTCTGATTTTCACTTTTGGAAATATATGTATGTATAAGATGGCTTAGAGATAGGTTCTAGCCTGGAGGTTTAGTGGCCCTGTATTTTGACTGCAGTCCATCACCTAAGATCAGGGCTGACATTTTCTTTTTGTGGCTTTTGTTGGTGCGTGAATATTTCAAATTATGGAGCGTTTCAGGTTTCCAGTTTTCCAGTTAAAGACACTTGTCTATACATGCTTCTTGAAATGCTTTGGAATTAATGTATCATAGGGTGTAGTGGAAAGAAAATGCCCCCCAAAGAGAGGGACATTATTAGGAGGTATGGCTTTGTTGGAGTAGGTGTGGCCTTGTTGGAGGAAATGTGTCACTGTGGGAGGTCTTCTATGCTCAAGCTACTCCCAGTGAGACAGATTACTTCCTATTGCCTTCTGATGAAGATGTAGCCAGCACCATGTCTGCCTGCACACTGCCATGTCCCGCCATGATGATAATGGACTGAACCTCCGAAAATGTTTCCTTTATAAGAGTTGTTGTGGTCATGGTCTCTTCACAGCAATAGAAACCCCAACTAAGACACACAGAGAGGCCAAATTCCTGTCTCTGTGATAAATAGACATCGGGCTTCCTGTGCGGTGGTTCTGAGGAGCTTGACTACAGAAGATCTGGCAGCCTCGCCACAGCTGGGCTTGTACTTCTTTCTATCTCAGTCTTCAACCTGGATGTCCCTCATTTACATGGAAAACCCATGGCTTCACACACAGGCCAATACTCAGTTTAGTAAAGATACATATAACACTCTAAACCATCAAAGTAGCTTTAAAAAAGGGTTTTATTTTTAATTGTGTGTCTGTGTCTGTGTTTAGGCATGCGCATGTATGTGCAGGTGCCTATGGAGGTCAAAAGACATGTTGCATCTCCTAGAGCTGGAGTTACGGGTTGTTCTGAGCCATCTGACACATATTAGGAAATCCTTGGGTCCTTTGCTCCAGCAGTAAGCACTCTTGCACTAACCACTGAGCCACCTCTAGAATAGCTACAAGAATAGCTTTTTAAAGTTGGTGTGTGAGTTAGTATTCTTGTGGTGTGACAAAATGCCGAGCAAGTGCAGATTAAGAAACGGTTTTACCCCAAAGTTTGCCATATTCAGCACTAGGAGAAGAGTGTGTCAGTGAAAGAAGCTCCAGTCATGAGGGCAACATTGCATCCATCTGCAGGAATCTCCTTTGTTTTCAGTCCCTATTTACGTTCCCTGTGATAGAACTTCTCACAGTCAGAAAAAGCCTTCCCTCCTCAATCAAACCTCTGGAAGCATGCCCCCAGGCCCTATGGTGTTTCTAGGTGGCTCTAAAATCCTGTCCCGGTGACAGTGAAGATAACCATCATAATCAGCAAACAATTACTTTGCTTTTGAAAAGAATAACAAAAAGAAAAAGAAAATAGACTTGATGCTAAGAAATAGCAATTGTTTTATGGCTTTTTTCTTCCAATCAACTTTTACATTTTGTTAGATAAGCTAAGTGTGATGACCCTTGTCTGTAGGTCAAGACTTGAGGATCACTAGAGCCAGAAATTCCAGGCAACTGTTTTGAATGATGTTTGTTCATAGCTTTGACGTTTCCCAGAATGAACTACTTCTGTTGTAACTCACTTAACTTTGCAGACTTTGGGGATGTAATATATACTGCCGTTTCTGGAAACCACGTTTGGTGGGGGTGGGAGGTGGAAGGTGGGGTGAGGTGGGTGGTGGTGAAGAAAACTCTTATCATGTCCTTCATTAAGCCAATTTCTTAAATTAAGCCTCTTCTCTCTTGATCATCTTCATCCTTTAAGATAGTAGAAGGCAGTGTGGTTCACCTTGGAACAGACATCACTGGAAGGAACCCTGCAGGGGAAGGCAAATTTTCAATTCTGTTGTCTTGAGCATGGAACCCAGGGCTCATTCTCTACCTTGGAGCTCCGCCCCCAAACCTAAGCCTGCAGGCAGTGCTGTGGTCAGCTGGTTTCACCACATTCTCCTGTCCACTCCTTCTGTGAGGATGACGTCACCCTCCCAGGTTTCCTCTGGGGGAGGGTGCTTTCAAGCCCTGAATTCCCCACCTAGAGAGCAGACTGACCCACCACCTCTGGCAAGGCCTGACTGAAGCTTCTTCAAAGCCCTTTCCTTCTTGCCAAGGCGCCACCAGGCGATTACTAGGCAGCTGCACACCTATCTCAGGACCCGGCTGCACAGGTGGACTGCTGGAGACACAATGTTAGGCGAGCACTAACCTTCTCCTCATCTTTTGGAATCATCTGCTGCTTGGTGATTAATGATAGAAGGTCATTTTGAAGTTTGTCTAGGATTCTGTGGATATTTCCAAACATAACAGAGGCTAGATAAACATTTAACATTTCCTTTTGTTTTTGTTGAAACTAGTAATTGTTAGAATTTAAAAAAAAAAAAAAAAAAAAAAAAAAAAAAAAAAAAAAAACCTGAGCTTTTTCTGTGTTATTTAATGTAGTTCTGGCACTTAAAAAAATTTTTTTTGAGGCAAGGTCTTGCTATGTTGCTGTGCTGATCTCAAACTCATTGGGCTCAGGGAGTCCTTCTATCTGAAGTAGCTGAACCTGCAGGCACATGACACTGTGCCTGATTAGCATACTTTCCTTTTTTTCTTCCTTCCTTTTTTTTTTTTTTTTTTTTTTGTATACTGGGGCTTGAACCTAGGGCCTCATGCATACTAGGCAAATGCTCTACAGCTGTTCTAACTCCCATCGCCACAAATTCCCTCCCTCCCTCCCTTCCTCCCTTTTTTATTTATAAGCCCGGGCTGGCCTTGAGTTCCCAATCATCTTGCCTAAATCTCATACTTTCTGCACTTGTAAAAGATGAAGTCCTGTGCAGAGACCACAGTGGTCCCAACCCAGATGCATGCTTTGGCTTGAGCCAGCATTGTATTTTGAAATGTTTGCTAAAGGAAAGAATGTTTGGATGAACCAAGATGGACAAGGGAGACATGTACACCAGGATGATGTGTTTTCCATGCATTGTTTAGTCTCTTTAGGAAGTGAAAGGAACTTTCTGGCTCTTAGTCCCTCACATCCTTCCCAGAGGACCTGAACCTGGCTGAGGAGGCAGGATGCCTCCTGCTTCCTTTCTGAATACCAGCTGATGGAGAACTGCATGTAAGGTCAAGTGAAAGCCCTCTTGCTCCGTGAATGGTTACTTACCCTTAAGAGAACAAGAGAGCCAGGGCTTGAGTCACCAAAAACAGATTGGAGAGCAAGGAGCCAGGGCTTCATCCGTTGGTACAGATGGGAGAGTAAGGAGCCGGGGCTTGATCTACCAGGCACAGGTTTTGTTCTTAGTTGGAAAAAGTTTATAATGATGCAATATAGTGATTGTTTTACTTTCTTATAAAATAATAATTAAAATTTACACAAAATCTAATGAAGCAATAATCAGCTATTGAATGCACATACTTTGCCAGTAGACTAGTTTCCTGAAGATGATTTATTCATTCTGAAAAGGGCACTGAGAAGGTAATGTACTAATTGCTACTGAGTAAATGGAATGTGGGTCAGCAATCTCATCTGTGGGAGGAATGTCCTTGACTTTAGTTTGTCACATTACTTTTGAAAACGTCATAACAGATAAGAGGTAGAGAATATTTACTGGGCACTTAGCGTGTGCATTCCTCATTCTAAACACTAGCCAAGCTTTGATTCATTCAGCTGTCGTGGTGCCTCTGGGAAACAGGTGAGGTTAGTCTGTTTTGCAGACAGTAAGGGTTAAAGTGCTACTGTCATGTTGCTCAACAAAGTGAGGCTCTGTTCTCTGCAGAGCGGCCCATGAGTGGGGAAATGTACGCAGTGGACAGCCATGAGGTACAGCACAGTGCTGTGGTAGCTCCACCATTCTGTAGCTCCCTTTTTATTTCATTCTTTCTTACGTGCAAGAGTTCAGTCAAAGCTGCGCGCCTGTCTCCTCAAGTGCTGAGAGGGTGAAAGTTACCCTGTGAACTTTGACAAGATTCCTCATCTCAGACCCGATTTTTTGTGATCTTTGTAAATTGCTTATTAGGCTGAACTAGCATTGGTTATGAAAGACCGTGTGAAAATTGTTTGGTAAAAAAGAAATGGGGGAATGTGGTAGAGAGATGGATCAGAACACTCACTGCTCTTCCAGAGGACCTGAGTTCAACTCCCACCACCCACGTGGCAGCTATCAACTGGCTACAACTCCAAGATCTGACACCCTCACACAGACAGACATGCAGGCAAAACACCAATGCACATAAAATATAAACAAAGAAATTACTTTTTTAAAAAAGGGTGGCAAGTGAGATGGCTTGGTGGGTAAAGATGCTTGTCCCAAGTCTGATGACCAGAATTCAGTCCTTGGAGCGCATGTGGTGGAAGAAGAGAACCCTCTTCTGTCCTCTCATCTACACTCTTCGGGATAGAGATCACCTGGTAAACAAACAAACAAACAAAGTAGAAAAAGAAATGGGATGAAACCAAGCTATCCAAACGCCAGCTGAAGAGGGAATATAACCCTTAAATGTTTGTTCAATGAGCCATCCCCACCCATAACAGAAATAACTAACGACATATAATCCTGGCTGGGACACAGGAAGGCCATGTGTAAACAGGTAGAGGTCGCTGCTGGGAGACCTTCAGCAGTTTCTATGTAAAACTCATCAGACACCCCTCACTGCTGACTCCCTTCCCAGAGAAATGAAAGCACACATCCTTTTGTATTATGTATTATTCTGTATATGTCAACTTCAGTCGTAAAACTAAAAAATTTCAAATCAAATTTCAGTCATCAGAAGAGTACTTGATGACGTTTGAAATATTCCTGAAATGAGATAACATGATTTAGCTCAAATAAGACACTGACGTGTAGAAGCTCACTGAATCCCATAAGCTTTGTGTTCAACAAAGTAAGCCAAATGGGAACAAACATAGCTACTATTATTTCACTTGCATGGAGCCCGAGACCAGGCTTCTAGGGAGGATGACTAGTCAGGGTGATAGGAATGGGTGGCTGTCTTTAGAAGGTGGTGACCTGGACATATATACACAACAGTTAAGGCCTCTGCCTTTTGCCATGTGTACTTTTGGGGCACTAGGAAAAAAATCAAAATTAACTTTTCAGTTTTACCCATCTGTAAGTGTGTGGTTCTGGGGTGTTCGGTGTGCTCACAGTGCTCTGTAGACGTTACTATCCATGTGGAGAACACTACACCTACCTCAGGGAAGCAGGCAGCCTCAAGAGAGGAGAGCTGAGCAGTGCCTGAGATTTGTGAAGGCCCGAGGAGCAAGCATGTCACTACCTCAGGGTTGCACCTGCTGTGTCTCCTTAGTGCTCACATGAGTTCACCTGTTTCTGATGCTTCTCCCCGGGCTGAGGGTACAAAGTGGAGGCTGCCTTGAACACCTTTCCCTGGTCTTGGGGGTTGGAGAGTATGCAGAGTGCTGAATGATTGTGACAGCAGAACCTATTTCTGAAGTTTTCTTAGAGAAAATGTGCCCATACCCTGAATGTTTTACATGGTTGCTAAAGACCTGGAGAATTTAGAAACCTGAAATCTGCATTTAGTATGATGTTCCTTGGAACCGCTCACCAACTATTTCTCTCCTGCCTACATTTAGGCCATCTGCCCTGTTAAAAGGCCTACATTTCCATTGCCTTCACTTGTAGAAGTTAAAGCTATAACTTCAAAATGCATTTCTTTGGTAGCTCTGGCAGTTGGAGAGAACTGGAAGGTTGTAAATCCTGGAATCTGCCGTGTGCCTCAGACCCTGGTCATACTGCTTTTAACTGTGCTTCAGCAATGCCCAGGGAATCAGTCCCTTCTTCCTTTGCCATCCTTTGGTTAATTTTTAGCTCTGAAGCTAATGTGACTTGGGACCATTCCTTAGATCTGAGTCCTGTTTATGCTGCTTACTAGGAAAGATTCCCATTTAGAAGTAGTTTTCAACCTATTGCATTTCATCCTTGATCTTTAATGTTAGTGCTCCCCCCTTGACCCTCAACCCCTGAAATCTCTATTAATCTGTAACTTAAGTCACAGGAGTGTTTCACTTAAGGCTATGATGTCTCTGCTGTGAACCTGTGATTTCCATCTTATGTTCTGTGGAACCTAGACTTTCTGTCACATGCACCTTGGATGTTACTTTGTTCTAAAAATTGGTTAACATACAGTGACATTTTCAAGTAACTAAATCACTTCTGTGCAGGCACTTCTGTTGACTGACATCCGGGGTAATTGCATCATGCAACAAGTGGGATGTGCATTCATACTTGGTGGGAAGAAGTCTGGACTTGGCACAGGGGGATTTTTTAAGAATAGGGACATAGGAAAAAAATAACCAACATATGGAGCATATGCACGGATCAGAGGAAATTTCAGCTGAGAGATGGAACCATTTTTCATTGATCAGCAAATAGATCTTGAACTAAGTGCTAGATTCAGATCTGTGCTGTCCCGGACAGTGAAGATGCAGGGCCAATGCAGGCAATATACCGCATGCACATTTTCAGGATGGTTAAGGGCTCTGAGGAAAACTTCACTGAGTCAACAGCAAGAGGATGTGTGAGTGTTGTAGATGCTTCTTTAGCTACTCTAGGGGAGGGGAACGTGCAGATTTGATGTCTATCAACAGGAGAGAAGGTTCTAGACAGAAGTATACAAGTTCAGAGGTCCTGAGGTTGAGGTAGAGTTGCCTTCAAGTACCTGCTGAGATTAAAGATTTTGTTGGTAAAGCAGAGGATGACTGAAGTTGGAGTGCAAGGAAGACCTTTGCCAGCCTCTGCTGTCCTCTCCGTCCAAAGACTGAGACTGGCTGGCAGACCTTAGACAGTGTTCAAACCCTGGAGAAAATCTCTAAGGTTGTATTTCAATGTGCTGGGGATGGGTTCCAAGGCCTCACACATGATAGATGAGCAATTTACCACTGACCTTGGCTCATAGCTTTAGCAAGGTTTGTAAAAAGTGTTTATTTTACTTTTTCAAAATTGTGTGTGTGTGTGTGTGTGTGTGTGCATGCCCTTGGACAATCCCTAGAACTAGAGTTACAGGCAGTTTTGAGCCATCTGACATGGATGCTGTAATTAAACTCTCTTCTAGAGCAATACATGCTCCTAATCACTGATCCATCTTTCCAGCTAAAAAGGGTTTTTAGATAGTTGAGGTTCAGCTGTGTGGAGAAATCAGGAGGAAGATGGAATTTCTAGATTATCAAGGAAACAAAGATACATGCTATTAGGCTGCCCTTAAAATTTTCATTTAGCAATTATGCTTTTTAGTTTTTGTCAACTTGACACTAACCTAGACATTTCTGGGAAGAGAGAGTTTCAACTGCCTCCACCAGATTAACCTGGCCATGTCTAAGAAGGGCATTTTCTTGATTGATGATTAATGTGGGAGGCCTAGCCCTCTGGGAGCAGTCCCATTTGTAGAAAGAGGGTCTTGGGTTACCTAAGAAAGCGAGCTGAGCTAACCATGGAGAACAAGCCAAGAAGTGGTGCTCCTCCATGTGTTCAGCTTCAGTTCTTACCTTTAGGGCCTGCCTTGGCTTCTCTCAGTGATAGATGGTAACATGTCAGCCAAATGAACCCTTTCTTCCCCAAGTTGGTTTGGTTGGTGTTTGATCACCAACAAAGAAGCAAGCTAGGACAGAAAGGAATACTTCTTAGTATATCTTATGTAGTATTAAGGAAACATTTTCTACCACAAAGCGATGAGTTGTTGATGTGACATCTCAATATCCTTGGTGTTCTGTGTTTATCTGATAGTGCTGAGGTGCCACCAGATCAGATAGAGGCTAGCGTCTACAGCCCGTAGAAAGACTGCTGGCAAATGTGAGGAAAACAAGGACCGAGGATTATTTCTAGGTTTGAAACCTCAGCACTGAGTGACAGTCTTTACTGAGTTAGAGAAGATGGAATAGAGCAGGTTTGTCCAGTTACATCTGACTTACAGGGTGTAGTAGATGTCTCACTGCAGATGTGGGCATTTGAGTTATTGTGGACTATTCCTGCCTGCACTTAGATATTTTAATCCAAATTAAGAAATCCTGTTTGTTTATCTATTTATTATTTGTTTATTATTACAGGGTGTCACTCTGTAGCACTGGCTAGCTTTGCTATGTAGACCAGATTGGCCTTGAACTCATAGAGATCTACCTCCTCTGCCTCCCAAGTGCTGGGATTAAGAGTGTACACCAATAGACAGGACTTAGAAATCCCTTTGTTATGAAGCATGTGTAGAGGCCTAGGTTCTGTCCCTAGCACTGTGAAACATACATTAATATATTGTGTTAGTCACTTGTCTGGGACCCAAACCTGGCAGTAAGTAACAAGAGAAGAATTTATTTATTTAGTTGGTTGGTCTGTTGCTGTATGGACGAGGTGCAGGGTGCACCTTCCAGGGGCAGTGGCCTGATGGCTGAAGCTGTCAGTGGAATAAGGAACAAAAATGCTCTGTGTGAAATATGAAGGCTGTCTGGTGTTGCCTTGGGGTTACAGACAGGTTCCACAGAGCATGTGGTATTCAGAATGGGTCATTTGAAAGGACAGAGGCTGCTTAGTAATTGCATGTGGGGTATTCCAGGAAGCTGTGCTTCCATGGCCGCCTCCTCGCTGGGTTGGAAGGAATGTGCAGCATGTAGCTAAGCAGCATGCATTTACCGTGAGCAACGTCATCCAGGCCCAGGGCTGGAGCTGTTTAAGGAACGATAACTGGCCTAGCCACAGCGGGATGGAGAATCTGCCTGTGTGTTGGGGAACAATGATGGGAAAACAATAGAAAATGAGGCTGAGGCAGTGCGATTCTATCCAGCTGTAGTGAGGTGGAGTCCTGAGAGATGTCCAAGGATGGAGAGAGCTGGTGCTCAGGCATGGATTCTGTGGGAGATTGGTGACAAGAATGTCTCAAGGAGGCTGGCCCTGCTGTCTCCTAGTAGCACTTTATGCATTTGATATGAAATATGGTTCAGTGAGATAGTTTTCTAAGCCTTGATCAGGTTGATAGAAATACACATAGACAGATGGACTGACAGATACCAATAATTCATTGTGTATTCCAAAAAAACAGAAGTAAAGATAAATACTTGAGGTTATTTTTAATTCGATTTAAATGTTACCCAATGTGTACATGCACATGGCACCCCATTAATCTGTACAGTTTTTATGTTTTTATATATGAGTTTAAGGAAGAAAAAACTAGGTCTGGAGAAATGGCTTAGTGGTTAAGAATACTGACTGATTTTCCAGAGGCCCCAGGTTCAATTCCCAGCACCCATATAGTGGCTCACAACCATCTTTAACTCCAGTTCCAGGGATCTGATGGCCTTGTTTGTCCTCCAAGGGCACCAGGCACACATGATGTACACAGACACACATGCAGGCAGAACAAACACACACACACACACACACACACACACAATTAGTGTTTAAGACAGGACTGTACTGATACAACTTCAAATGTCCCCTCAGTGTGAGGGCTGAGGAAAGAGCAGAGCCCAGGACTCCGACCTTGTACCTGAGGTTCTGCTTCAGAAGCTCAGGGCCTTTCTCCCAGGAGGGTGGAATCCTGGCATTGGGATCACATGTTGCTTCTGGTTCTGGTTCTATTTCCCCCGGCCTGCCTTTCCAGATGTGAGGAATCACTACTTCAGAAGAATCTTGTCAGTTTACCTGCTAAGAAAGACTGAGGAGGTTGCTGTTCTCTCAGCCCCTGTCCCCCCGCTTCATGTTTGCAACACTGGAGCCAAGTTCCAAACAATGTAGAGAAGGTGAGCACTGCAAATCATCAGGGGCCATTGCACTAGGACTTGGTTTTGAGCCATCTGTGTGCCTGGTTTCACCTGCTTTCAATTAGGATGATTTAATCATAAGCCAATCAGACTGGGAGATACAAATGGCCCTGTTAATTAGATGAAAAAGCGACATTTTCTAATTCTCATCCCATTAGCCATAAGTTGATGACTGACTGCACTCTGTCAAAGCCTTATCTGTTGTCTGTTCTGTTCTTGGAAAAGCTGCTTTCTCATCCATGACCTGTGTATCCAACCAGACTGCCCAGTCTAGACCTGGAGGCTGGTGACGGCTGCTGGGCAGCCCTTTTTATTTTTCATGTGAGGTTTTGTGAGCATGCACACTGAGATTGTCTCTATTGAGCCTCTGGTCTCTAGGTTTAATTATATCACCTACAGTTGGTTTAAATATGTTTTATTAAGTTTGGACTTTTGGAAAAAGAATACTCTGGTGAAATCTGAACCAAGCAGTAAGAAAGATCCTAGACTCACATCTTGAAGACTGCGGTTTTGTGGGCCCTGTGGCTGGACCCTGGGCCTACTGTTTTCTCCGTGAATTAAGGGAGTGGAACTTGAATTGAGCTAGACTCTGAGTCCCTGAGAGTTTGCTCAGACCCACATTCTGGGGGTTTGAGAACCTGTATTTTAACAGGCTCTGAAGATTTCACTTCTGTAGTCTAGATGGCTGCTGAAGTCATCCCAGCTCCCACCTTTTGCCTGTGTTCTCCTGTGCTCACAGCTGGACATTTCTGTCATGTTTGTAAATGCTCTTTCCACTCTGGCCTTCACCAGGTAGATCCTGTAAATGTTCCTTCCTGCACCTGCCACCTACTTGTCCCCTCACTTCCTTGTTCATAGTTTGGTGGTGGTGGTGGTGGTGGTGGTGGTGGTGTGTGTGTGTGTGTGTGTGTGTGTAATTTCATATGTATGGATGTTTTGCTTGAATGTAGGTCTGTGCTCTACATGTGTGTCTGGTGCCCTCAGGAACCAGAAGAGGTTGTCAGATTCCCCCAGAGCTAGAGTTACAGACTTGTGAGCCACCATGTGGATTCTGGGAATCAAACCCAGGTCCTCTGGAAGAGCAGCCAGTGCTCTTAACTGCTGAGTCCTCTCTCCAGCCCCCCACCCCACCCCATAATCATGTTTTCCTGCCCCATCAGTCCCTGGCCACACACATGTAGTCCTTTTCCTGTTAGTACATAAAGAAGAGCTCTGGAGTGGACTGCCCTGAGCAAGGCGCCTCATTTCTACTGTGATGCTTGAAGTATGGAGGCTTATTTAAATTTCGCAGCACTCAGTGAGTGCTTCTTGGCCTTTCCACCCTGGGAGGTAACCTTACCCCATTAACCCTCAGATTTCTCATCTGTGGAATGGAGGTAATGACATTTAAGGGGCTAGTGTAGGAGAGAACCATGTACGTCCTTAGCACAGTACTAGGCACAGGGAAGTTACAGAACTGTTACTGTTTGGCAACAAAGGTTTTTGTTTGTGTTGAAACAGGAGGTTCCTATGTGCAGCCATCCTCCTGCTTCAGTTATCCGCTACCACGCCCAGCAAGGGCAGGTTTGGACAGGAAGAGCCTGGTGACTTACTCCCATAAGCCATTGCAGGCTTTCCGTTACTATTAGCTTTCACTGTTAAACAGGAAAAGACAGGGATCTGCTTCTTACTTGTGACCATTAAAATTTACTGTACTAATAACAAAATTTCCTCAGGTAACAAGTGTGAAATGCTAGAATTTTTGCTTAGTATGCATGAGACCTTGTGGTTGGTCCTCAGCACTATTTATAAACCATGTTTAAATATGAAACAAAGCTCACTATGATAGCTAAAATAAACAAAAATAAGCATGTATTTAATGTATCATAAACTCTCAGATGTGTTTTTTGTTTTCTTATTTCTGACACAGAGTCCCATTACATCACCCCTCCTGGCCTGGAACTTACTATGTAGACCAGGGTGACTTCAAAATTGTGTAGCTCCTCCTGCCTTTATACCTGAATTACAGGTAGGAGCCAGCATCCTGGCTGACAGGAGTATAGGCTTACAGCTAATGGTATCTAATGCCTTAGTGTCCAGTTTTTAAATAGTGTATAAAATATTGTAATGATGTTACAGGTCCAGTAAAACATAGAACTCTGCACAAG
Organism: Onychomys torridus; assembly: GCF_903995425.1. Lineage (NCBI taxonomy): Eukaryota > Metazoa > Chordata > Mammalia > Rodentia > Cricetidae > Onychomys > Onychomys torridus. Next base: position 5,985,995 of record NC_050444.1, read on the forward strand.
ATTGCTTGTAATGGCCCTATTTGTTAACTAATTTTTTAGAAAAAAAATATTAAATTGTTCATTGGCTTAAAATTATTTTTGGAGGGAAAGGTTAAATACATATGTATGGATTCCTTGTTGTTTTATATGGTTGTGAGAAATGATTTCAGTGTTAATGATGTGTTTAATGTTCAGTTGGAACATATATGTTTCCAAGTCCATAGCATGGACTTGCCTCACTTTCTAACTTTAAAGTAATACTTAAAATACTACTTTTAAAGTTTCGTCTTATACTTCTGGACTACATGCTTTGGGTGATTCCTCCTGATTTCCAAACACAGTGTGGGACTGAAAGTGTGTGTGTGAGAGGGCAGATTTTTAACAGTGAAGGCAAGTATTTGCATCCAAGGGCAGTAGTGCTGTCTGTGACCTGAACAGTTGCTGATAGGTATCCTGCCTTTGACAATAATTACGGAGCACCAGATGTAGAGGAAGAGATAAATCCCTCGTCATGCTTTGAATTTGACAATGCTTACCCACCCTTATGCTGGGAACAGAGCACAGGCAGACCTCTGTTGGCTCCAGTCTGGATATTTTGGGAATGGTAAACCATATGCAGCTTTGGGCTGTGTGTGCGTGTGTGTGTGTGTGTGTGTGTGTGTGTGTGTGTGTGTGTGCGCGCGTGCGCACAGGGTTTTGAATATAGCTGGAATGCATCTTCCAAGGATTCATTCATGTGTTCATGTTTAATCTTCAAGGTGATGTTGAAATTGACCAATCTGATACTCAGATAGGTGGGGAGGTGAATAGGATTTTGTTAGGTTGTTAGATTGGAGGTCCTGGATTCTGGTGGCTTCCTAAGGATAGAGGAGGACAAAGAGGAGGAGGAGGAGGAGGAGGAGGAGGAGGAGGAGGAGGAGGAGAAATGAGAGAAGAGAGAGAGAGAACCACCTTCTGTCCTGCATTACATTGGAGCTCAGCAGCCAAAAGACCATGAGCAGATGTGGCCCCTTGACCTTGGACCTTAAGAAGTATGAGTCAAAATTGGCTTCTTTAAAAGTTGCTCTGCCTCTGCCAGGCAATGGAGGCACACGCCTTTAATCCCTGTACTTGGGAGACAGAGGCAGGTGGATCTCTGTGAGTTCGAAAGGCCAGCCTGGTCTACAGAGTGAGTTCCAGGAAAGGCTCTAAAGCTACAGAGAAACGTTGTCTCAAACAAACAAAACAAAACCAAAAGTTACTCTGCCTCAAATATTTCATTTTAGTAATAATAGAAGATGGACTATATGGACTCTGTGCATGTGTGTAACAGACAGAAAACAGAACATCGGGTTATCAGATTTCTGTTAATTTAGAGAGATGATCAAGATCAGAGAGAAGTGTTGTTCTGAAAGTCCTCCTTTGATGGAGGAAGAGAGCATGTCTGAGCTGTGCAGAGAGTAAAAGGGAAGACAAGGGATCTCTCAGCCCCTGTACCACTGCTCTCTACTACCTGGGGTAGTGATGTCCTCAGCCTGTCTTGCAGGTTTTACCCCTATGTTTTCTTCTGTGTCTAAGAAGTGAAAGTTACCCCAGATTTAGAGAGCCAGAGAATTTGAGCTGCAAGGGATAGATGGGTACTAGTATCCCCAAGTTGCTTTGCAAGTGAGGTGAGGGTCTAGATTCTAGCCTCTAGAAGTTAGGATGTGTTTGGGTTCCTTGGAGATAAGGCTGTAAGAGAGTCCCCAAGCCTCATAAGTTGAAGTTATTGGTTTGTCAAGTGTAACTGTGTAACAAGACAATTTAAAGGAAATGACGTGTGTACCCATAGAAGACCTTTGTGTTTCTACAGAAACCTCCCTAGCTAGCTTCAGAGAAAATGAGGAATTTATTGGAAGGAAGCTGGTGTTGCACACAATTGCACAAAATGAAGGAAGAGCTGAGCAAGCAAGACTGTGATGGGCAGGACCTGTGGGGTGCGGTGGTAGAGAGTGCTCCCAGTAGACATCCCTGTCTCTCTGATTTAAATAGGAGACTCTATTGTTTCCTTCCACACAGCTTCAGCAGAAGCAGGATGTATTGAAGCAGGCCTCTTGGACCCGGGCACCTCCCCACCCCTGTCCTCTTACCTGGATTTATTTTGGCCTGGGGTGGAGCCAGGACTTGTGCATTTATCTTAAAAGATCTGGTGCTGTTCAGATACACAGCTGAAACAAAGACTCGTGGTCTTGTGCACTGACAGACAGAGAATGTTCTGTTCTAACCAGGTTACTAAAAAAGATGATTCAGTGGATTAAGGATGATGGATCCAGCAGAGATGAACATTCATATGCTACCACATACAGGGCATTCACAAGAGCCCTCCCAGATGGTGTTCTTGGTAGATGTATTTTCCTCATGTCCTTGTGGGTTGGTAGCAATATCCATACTTTTCAAATGAGTCAGCTTGAGGCTGAAGGATTAAGTGTCTCCCAAAGTCACCAGTAGTTTAGGATTCCACTTAGCCTGCTAGCAGGATTCTCGGCAAACACAGCCATGGCAACCTCCAACTTTGCCAGGATTCTGACCAACTCCCTCTGGTTGGTGCCCGCGAAGGGCTATGTAGTGACTTGGGCAAGAATTCTCTGCCTGCATTGAGGTTAGTACTAGGTGAATGGATTTCCACAGCAAAAACACCACAGCCAGACATTCCTGACTTCAAGGATTTCAGATGTGTGTCCAATGGAGAGCACATCTTTATGGAAGCCATAGGAGAGAAAGAATTTCAGCTACAGGAAGAAAATTGGACCTTGCTAGGTCTTCAGGGCTTGTTAAGAGAAATATGAAAAGTATGTGTGCATGGCTGAAACTAATGGTAGTTTATTTAAAAGAAGAGGAACGGGTTGGGAGGTGCAGTTCAGTGGTAGTGTGCTTACATAGCACACGATCCTGAGTTCAGTTTCTGAGAACAAAATAAATGAGGAATGTGGAGATATAATTAAGAGTTTGCACTTTTCGAGTTTGGGTGAAAATGGTAGAGATGTAAAGATGGTGAGCTGGTGAGAGAGCATGCTTTTGATGAATGGAACAGATAGATGGGATAGCTCAGTGGTAGAGTGCATGCTAACTAGCATGTACAAGCCTAGATTGGTTTTTGAAACCGACACAGAGAAGAAAAAAAAAAAAAGATAGGCCTCACCAAGAGCTAAGAATCTTTCTTCTACCTAATTTATTTGGAAATGAGCTGATTTTAACATGAAGGAATAGAGTGGACTACAGGCGACTGTGAATTCTCTAAAGAATTAATCCTTTGGGCTTAATCATTAGGCACATTTAGCTTCCTGGTTGCAAAAAAAAAAAGAAAAAAAAAACATACTCACAAAAAAGAAAGGAAGGAAGGAAGAAAAGAAAAAGAAAAAGTTAGGCCCTGGGAACAAGTAGCTTCCTCCTCTTAGGGCTGCTTGAAAAAGTCCCTTTCCTGCTCAGCGTGAAGCTGGCTGGGGAGATGGCCAAGAGGCCACAGGGTGCTGGAAAGGGAGGCCACGGCCCTGAGCGTGCGGCGCTGTGTGCGCGGGCTGAGGTGGCGGGCTTGGAAGAGGCCTCTTCAGGCCTTCACGTCTGCATCCGCGGGAGAAAGGGGGGCTCCTGCGGCTGTGCTCCTCCCTCCGTGTCGTCAGTGCGCCAGTTCAATGAGACCTGAGGGTACGAAGCAGAATTCTTTAGTTTCTACTTCCCTGCGGCGTAGAATCGAAGAAGAAACATGAAAGCCAATTGAAAAAGAACCAACTGTAAACACGAAGCTTTTTTCCTGCCATGTGTTTGAACACGGGCTGTAAATACAGAGAAACCACGCAGCAAGCAGTGTGGATGAAGATCTGAAATTTGAACCACTGAGTTTCAGGAGAACAAACTGAGGGCTATAGTCAGGCATCTATGCTGAATTATTAAGTGCTTGGACACTCAGAGGGCTGCAGTTGCTAGTAGCCCTGTCTTTTCAGACATGAAGTATTTCATTTCTAGATAGTTTAATGTGCATGTAATTGACAAAAATATTAGTATATTTTTGTTCTTAAAAATCATTTAAAAATTTATTGTATACGTATGGATGTTTTGCCTGCATGTATGTATGTGTACCACATGTGTGCCTGGTGTGGACTTACAGATGGGTGTGAGCTGCCACAGGGGTGCTGGGAATTGAATCCTGTTACTCTGTCAGAGCAGGCAGTATTCTTAACCACTGAGCCATCTCCGGGCCCAGTATGTGTTAATTGTACAGAATAATAGATTTCACTGTGAGGTTTTCTTACACGCACATGAGGCACTTCCATTGGGCACTCTTTGCCATACTCTCTCCTCCATCCCCTTTCCTGTGACCTGATCCCCTCCCTCTGCCCCAGAGCCCTCAGCAGATTTTACTTAATGATTTTGTTTGTTCAAAAGGTCCTAGGAGCCTCTCTTCCGTTGAGTGTGATTAGGTCACCATATTCTGCTGTCCTTGCTCTAGGGGACAGGGAAGGAAGCTTGGACAGAACCCATTGTTTACCTACTTTGTGAGAAGCATTTGACATCTGGTATTTTATTTAATTCATAGTAACCTTTGAAAGAGTAGAATTATCTAGATTTCACAGATGAAGTAAATTAAGTTACATTATGGAACTTTCTGGTATTTGAAGGAGACCTCCAAAGGGTGTGGGCATCCTCCCAGATACTGGATTAGCTACAAACCACACCCAAACACCTGTTCTCACAGAGATCCTTTATTAAGTGGGGAGAAAAGTTAAAGCGACTGCTTTCAGACTCAGGCAGAAAAACAGCAGCAAATGACCGTGCAGGTGTCATTCTTAAGAGGAGAAGAGGGGAGGTCTGTGTTAGAACGGGCTCGGATATGGTGATAAAGGAGATATGGGATGAGGGAGAAGGGGACATGGGAAAGGGGCAGGGGTATTTGTCCCGGAGGGACAGAGCACTGCCTCTGGATAGAGAGGAGACAGATGTGACCCTTAGGCAAATGGCAGTTTATAAAGGTAAAGGGGAAACCCCATGTTAGGATGAGGTGTTTAATTTTAATTGGGCATGTTAATTAGGTGAAGCAAAGGAGGATTTTGATAGCTGGACTTTGGTAGTCAGCCTCAGGAAGAGGAAGTATCCAAATTAGGGAACAGACTTTGGGGCTAGCTTTAGGAATGTAATCTAATGGTTTTTAGCAAGGCCGAGGGAATGGGGGAGAAGGGCAAGGCCTGCCAGAGCCACATACTCAGTGGACTAGTAGTGTCCCTTCAGTTTTATGTGGCTATTTGTAAGCAGAATGTCCAGATGGACCCCATTTCCCCAGACCACAGCCTTTTGCTGCTTTACTGCAACAAAAAGATTGTGTTAAAGTGAGAGTCTTTTGGCCCAAATCCTTGACTGCTTCCAGATTCTTAGTGGAGTGGAGTGGAATTTGGCTCAGTTCATGGTGTAGCTAGGTCTGAAACTAAAATAACTTTTGAAATAACATTTGTTGGTCATTTATTTAAAACAAAGAAATTGTGGCTAGAAAGAAGAGTGGGTTCTACTTACAGACTTGTTAAGGACCACCAAGCACAGTTCAAAGCATTTCTTAGTTCACTTTGACTCAACACATGGTGCTTTGACTACTGCCTTGGTGACCAGGTAGCCACTGTGGTGGCACAGGCAGGTTGGTGTCCTTTCTCTGTTTGAGGTACCAGCGAGGACTTTGGAAGAAGACTATTGTTTATTCAGAGGTTTAGGAATTTATTTAGTGACTTTGTTTGTGTAACAAGTCAAGATGCCTCTCTTCACTTAAGTGTGAGATGTGAAGTTGTGTCTGCCCTCAGGGAGCATGCAGTGGAGTTGAAGAGAGAGTTGCACACATTTCCAGGGCAGAGGGTTCCATGCAAAGGTAAAGTCACACTTTGAGAATCATTTATGTTGGCAGTTGTGACTGGAAAGTGAAGAAATGAGAGACAGACAAATATGTGAGCTAGGGAAGGCCAGGGGGCCTGGCCTTGAGTTTGGTATGGAGGGCTGGTGAGATTTGCCTACATGGGAAAAGCATGCTCACATGGAGATGGGAAGGCGGGATGGTGCTACCATGTTGAAATCTCTGTCCCTGATGGAAGGTTTCTTCTGGAGCCACCCAGATGATGACAGAACAGGCTGGAGCCAGGCGCAGACAGACTGTGTGCCATAGAGTGATTTTGTGAGTGTGGGCCTGGGGCAAAGGCAGTGCTCTTAGATCTTGTATAGGAGGTGATAGTAATAACAATATTGAACGTTTACTGGGTATTTATTCTATCAGGTGTATTTATTGTACAGATATTTATAGAATGTTTGCAAGTGCCTTGCGCTGCAAACTATTGACAGAAACCCTTGCTTTCAACAGTTTCATGGGCCTATATCACATTACATGAGGGAATGATGAATGATGAAATAGATAAACTCTTGTGCTGATGTTACAGAGGAACAAAGAGAACTGTGGGTTGGAAGGGCATGGAGAAGAGGGCATCTTGTTTTCACAGCTTGTTTCTGTGTGTGTCCTTTGTATTAAACCAGGAAGATAATGGATGGGAGGGAGTCTTAGAAGAATTTCAAATGTAAAATGATGTATGAAAATCCTTGGCATAGCATAGCCACAGTACAAGGGCAGAGGGAAGACCGACACCATGGGACCAGCCAGTGGGCAGGCACACCTCAGAGCAGGGCCACCCCCAGGTAGCTCCTCAATCATTAATATTATGCAGGTCACCTGGAAAAGACCAGTGCGGGGGAGGAAAATCAACTCACCATTTCGTCATGCACCCCTTTTCCTGACCTCAGCACTCAAGGGTAACTGTCACAGAACTGACAGAATTGATGGGGCTGGATCTGATTAATAAAATGGACACTGAACAGATGATGTTTCCAACACTGATTGGCTAGTGTGGTGAGGAATTTTAATAAAAAATGGAAAATCTACAAAATTTTGTGATATGCTAAGTAATTTAAGAATTTCTCACCAGGCATAGTGGCATGTGCCTTTAATCCCAGCACGTGGAACACAGAGGCCAGCCTGGCCAATGGAGCAAGTTCCAGGACAGCCAGGGCTACACAGAGAATATGGGTCTCGAAAACAAACAAATAAAAACAAAAAAACCTTAAACTTTCAGCATACTGCATAGGCACAAAGTGTTGTATTTTATTTTAGTTTTAGAATTTTATGGTAACATTACATGATAACCTGAAATGTTTACTTGTGCTTTTGTGTTCTTTAAATATTAAAATTTTCCATTTAATTTTATCTTACTGGGTTTTTTTTAAAGCCTATTTGTTTAATATTTTTGAGACAGGCTGACTTTGAACTTAGCAGAGGATGACCCTGAACTTCTGATCCTCCTGCCTCCACCCCAGGTGCTGGCACTACAGGCTTGAGCTTCCAATGAGCAAGTTTTGTATTTTATAAGACAGAATGTTCTGAAACTGGTTGGCAGTGCTCCCTACAGTATTAACCCTTCTGGAAAGCCAGTAGTGTCTCTGACTGGGGTGTGGGCAATGGAGAAAGTGAGGGCAGAGTTGCTCAGCGCCAGCCCCTGCCCTCAGTGCTGGCTGGCGGTTACATGACCTGATGCCTCGCTCCGGTGTAGCCTCTGCCTGCCCGGTCCTCACCTGGTAGCTCTGTTTCCTATTTTTCTCAAGTACCAGGTCACAGCTTCTCTAGCACTCTTGGTTCTTGATTGTAATTTTATTTTCTAGGTAGTCCTAGAATGGAAGAAATTTTTTGAGTGGTGAGGCCCAAAAATGGAATAAGTTTTTGTTATAAGGACACATTACCATTTGAAAAGATGGCATACATTAGAAGGAAAAATCCTGTTTCTGATATTTTTTTTAATAACCGCAGTCACTCAGGAATGGGATGTGTGTACCTTGCCACACAACTTCTCAAACCTTGGAAAAGTACTTAGTGTTACCATCCTGTCTCTATTCCGTTTGATTTCCAGTTGACACCTGCTGTTTTTGAACCACACGGAGCCCAGCAAAGCTGACTTCAGGAAGCTAAGATGTGGCTGAAAGGAACATAGAGCATGTACTAGGAGCCTTTGGCTGGGCTGGCCAAGCTGCTAGAAACCATGGCATTTCCCTTGAAAGCCTGCAGCACCCTGAGGCACTCTGGCATCATTGGTGCCCTGAGGTGGCTTGACACATGGAGAGCCATCCTTTTAACATCTCCTCCTCACAATCTCGTGGCACTTCTTGGCCATCCTCATTTTTAAGAGGAACGGCTTTGATTCTATCCATGCCTTTGTTTCTTCCCTTCATTTTTAAACTCCTGGGGTGTGTTAGAGTCTCTCCAGGACACTTCAGTATCCTACACTGCATAACTTAGCCACTTAGTTAAGTTTTAAGAATCGTGGCCCAGGTTCATTGCTGGGGTAATCAGCATAATTTACCACATGCTTCCAAATGTATCAGACCTCAAGGCAGAAAGCTTTTCTATGTCCTTGCCTGCTTTCAATATATTTGGACCCTAGCACAATCCAATGACCATGTGAGCTGAGACTGTCCTGTTGTCATGTGAGGCAGAGCTAGACATCAGATCACCCAAAGGTATGTCTAGCTCCCCTCAGTTCCAAGGGCCACACTGGGTGCAGGTGAACTGGATAAGTTAGTGTTTAATTTGTGACTTTTATAACCACGTCTTCATACAGGTAAAATGTTGTAGTTCATGTAGATACTTTGACAAAGAGGAGAGAGAAATACAAACTGATCCATCGTGGGAGAGTAAGGATTAAAATTTTTTATTTCAATTTCATTTGCTCTTAATATATCTTGTAATATTTTTATATAAACATAATGTATATTAAAACGTTTTTAGACAAAATTTAACTAAATATTTTATTTAATTATATAGTTCTTTTAGCATTCTTGAACATGTATCAAAATAAATAGTAGCAATTTTTTATGCTTTATGTATTAATTATCAATTAATTTTGGGGTGTGTGTGTGTGTGTGTGTGTGTGTGTTAGAGATTGGACCTAGGACCTTGAGCATGTGAATCACTGAGTGCATTCTCAGCTCTGATAAAATTAATTAAAAAGCAGTTCCTAGCCCTCTCAAAGTAAATCTTGCATATAATTTAAATATCAAAACAGGGACCAAGGTGATGGCTGGGTGAGTAGTTTCCATGAGTGAGTATTCATATCCTCAGAACCCGTGCAAAGCTGTAAGTAGTGATGCTCCTCTGTAATCTCAGCTCTCCTACATCAAGACTGGAGGCAGAGACAGGAGAATCACCAGAAGCTCATGCCAGCTAGCTGGGGCCCATAGCAGAAGAAGCAAGAGGCTGTTTCTAAAGAGACTGACATCACATGCATGCCATATTCCTCTCTCTCTCTCTCTCTCTCTCTCTCTCTCTCTTTCTCTACACACACACACACACACACACACACACACACACACACAATGTAGGGAGAGAGGCTTTAAATTGTCAATACAATAAGCCAGGCAGTGGTAGTGCATGCCTTTAATCTCAACACTTGCAAGGCAGAAGCAGGTGAATCTCTGAGTTCAAGACCAGCCTGGTCTATAAAGTGAGTTTCAGGACAGCCGGGGCTACAGAGAGAAAACTTGTCTCAAAACATTAAAACACACACACACACACACACACACACACACACACACACACACACACACACAGAGTAGTCCACTGACCAGTGCCACAGTTTCCAGTGCCTGCTGCCCATCCTACTTTTACTTAGTGGAGTTACAGGTTAAAAGTAGTTGTTCTGCCAGGTTACAAATTGCTGATAAAGTCCTGTTTACTATGTAAATTTATATATTATACAAATAATCTCAAGTACATTATCAGATGTACTTGACTATTTTTTTATACACCCTGCTTAGTTGTACATTTCATGTCTTATAAATGGCTACAGGCATACTAGGAATAATGACGTAATCATTAAACATTAACAGCTAGCTGGGTGGTGGCACATGCCTTTATAGTCCCAGCACTCGGGAGGCAGAACCAGATGTATCTCTGAATTCCAGGCCAGCTTGGTCTACAGAGCGAGATCTAGGACAGGCAGCAAAACTACACAGAGAAACCCGGTCTCAAAAAACAAAAACAAAACAAAACAAAAATTAATAGCTCTTCCAGCTCTTACTGGGCATTTTCTCAACCTAAAAGTGGAGAAGTTTGAGAACTGTCCCAAGAAGATTTAGTGAAATTCTACTCTGTCCTTCCTTCCCTCCCCCACCCCTCCTCTCCCTCCTCCCTGCCCCTAACTCTGTCATTCAGGCTGCTGTGACACTCCTGGGCTGAGGTGCCTCTAGCCTTCATTTTTTGTTGTTGTTGTTTTTTGTTTTTTTAAGAAATTTATTTATTTATTTATTTACTTATTCCCAGCTAAATCCCCAACCCCTGGCCTTCGTTTTATTTTAGATCACAGTCATTAAGGCTGGGTGGGCAGTGCGTGCTTGGTGATGGTACAGGCTGTTGGATGTTGAGAGGCACATGCTGTGCAGTAGAACATTCCTTGTAGAAATGCTTTAAGTCTTCTCAAAATTGAGGATTCATTTCCTGAAAAAATGGTTTAAAAGTATGCACATTGTTACCTTTCCTGCCACAATACATGAAAACATCAATGCAGTTAAAACCAAGCTTTAGGTAAGTAAATTGAGTAGAACGTAAACAGTCCCTGTACAGCCCTACCCAATCCTGCTCCCTCCTAACCAATCCTGCTCCCTCCTCACCAATCCTGCTCCCTCCTAACCAATCCTGCTCCCTCCTAACCAATCCTGCTCCCTCCTAACCAATTAGCATCTCTCATTCCTGCAGTGCATGTTACAATTGATGCACCAGTACTGATACATTGTTATTCAGATCCCACAGTTGTCACTAGAGTCACATGTTATGCTGTATGTTCTATGGATTTTGACAAATATATGATGGCATATGTCTGCCATTAGCATGCATAAATAATGCCAGTAAAACGTCTGGGTTTGTCTGTCCATTCCTCCCTCCTCCCAGCCCATTGACAGCCACTGATCTTTTTTTTTTTTTTTTTTTTTTTTTTTTTTTTAACTGTTTCTGCACTCTGCCTTTTCCAGGCTGTCATGTAGTTGGAGTGTGCCTTACTTAGGGATCTCACATCAGCTTACTTCTCTAGTAATAAGCAGAACAGTCACCTCTAGGGACATCTTGGTTGCTTCCATATTGTTGTCAATTATGAATAAAGATACATCCATGTACAGGTTCTTTAGCTCCTTAGTGTAAATATCAAGGAGTGTGATTGTTGGATCATACAGTAAGAAAAACTTAAAAGCTGTCCCATATGCCCCTAGCAATGAATGAAAATTCCTGCTGCTCCTTACCCTCCCTGGCAATGAGTGAGTGGTGTTAGTATTTTAGGAGCTTGCCAGTCTAATATGTTTGTGGATATCTTATTATCATTTTAACTTACAGTTCCCCAATACTTGATGTGGAGTACCTTTTCACAGGCTTACTTGCCCTCTTTCTACATTTAAAAAGAAATCACACTTTGTATCGGCGAGGGGAGCTCATGAAGTGAATTCATGGGAGTGAATTCTCTCCTTCCATCGTATAGGGCTGAGGGAGCAAACTCAAGTCTTGAGGCTTAGCCATGTAGGCTTTTACTCCCTGAGGAGTGAAAAAAGGACTCTTGCCAGTCCTTGTAGAGCTTTTCTTTGATACATTTTAAAAATAGATTTCTTTTTTTCTTAGTATTGATTTTTAAGAATTCCTTATATAATTTGCATGTCAGTCTTTTACTAGAAAAAAACTTTTTATAAAGATTTCCTTCTTGTAGTGGCTTAACTTTCTTTTCTTTGTTTCTTTGACCTTTCTCCTCCTCCTGCCTCCTCCTCCTCCTCCTCCTCCTCCTCCTCCTCCTTCTTCTTCTTTTAAGATAGGGTCTTAACGAGTAGCCCCAGAGCTCCTTATATAAACCAGACAAACCTGGAACTCCTAAAGATCTACCTGCTGCTGCCTTCTGAGTACTAGGATTAAAGGCATGCACCACCCTACCCAGCCATCCTTCACTTTTGTAACAATGGTTCTTATAGAGCAGAAGTTTCTCATTTTAATGAATTTCAACTTTTTCTCTTGTAGATCTTGCTTTTGATTTGTATCTTAAAATCCAGCACCAGTCCATGTTCACCTGTATGTTTTCCTGTGTTATCCTCTAGTTTTTGTTTGTTTTTGTTTTTTTCCACATTAGATCTGTGACTGGAGGGAGGGTTGGGTCAAGGTCATTACCCTCTTCATCCTCACTGTGCTGTTCCATGTGGGTGTTTCCATGTGCCATACTGTTTATTGACAAGCTTGTCCTCCGTCTACTGAACCACACTTATCCCTCTGCCAGAGACCAGTTATATGTGTGTGGTTCTATTTCTATCTACTAGGGCATTTCAGATGAGTTTTTAGTTTCTTTTAGTGAAAATGAAATCTAAGTTGCTAATCTTGGTTCTGCTTTGGGACCTTAACTGTGCTCTGAGAGGGGAATAGGCATGCCGGGTCATTCATACTGTTTCTTCTATCTTTAGCTCCTGAGACTGCTTTATATTTAAGTCCACAGATAGGGTGGGACCAAGTCTGTTTATCCTGAAGACACCTCTGTCAGAGTGACAGACATCTGTTTGGACAAGTCCTCTAGGTATGCTGCTTCTACTTGCTATGAGGTATCTCACAGGTGGTAGTAGGGTCAGGGAGATGGAGAGCTGTAGGCCTCAAGTGAGTGGAGACCAGGCTTGCTATCAAATGTCCTACAACACACAGGACTGTCCCTCCCCCCTCTCCGCCCAGTTATTTTTCTGCTTGAACTGTTAATATTGTGGAGGCTAAGAAGCCCTGTTCAGATAATAGAATGTATTTATGCCTGACATGTTTTCTCATTGCATAGGCCAGGCCTGTTGTTAAAGTTGTGTAGATTGCTGTCTACACCTAACAACTGTGCAGATGCCTGCACTTGCGTAGCTGGAGCTCAGTTTTACTTTTTCCTGACTTCAACTGTTATGTGCATTTTATGTTATGCTTTGACTACTCAATTGAGACGGAGTCCACAGTTGTGCACACTTCTAAATTTAGATACCTGGGTTGTTGGTCTTAAAATGTGAGTCTAGAAATCAAATTGATGCTTAGTAGTGCTGCTTTGTTGACTTAGTTGTATAATTTGGTACCTGCCTCTATTTAACCCCCCAGGACCTTCAAGTGGCTCATCTCTCTAACATGTACACATTTCCATGAGCTCATCTTGTTTCCATATTGTTCCTTCTTTTTATTTTTTAAGAGAAACAAAGTGAAAAAAAACCCACTGTTGGCTTCAGCAGTCCACTGTTGTCTTCCTCTGTGAGATGGCAGCTGGGAGTTACGCAAGTGGGACTAGCCAAGGGGGAGGAGCTAGCCAAGGGGGAGGGACTAGCCAAGGGGAGGAGCTAGCCAAGGGGGAGGGCTAGCCAAGGGGAGGGGCTAGCCAAGGGGGAGGGCTAGCCAAGGGGAGGGGCTAGCCAAGGTGGAGGGGCTAGCCAAGGGGAGGGGCTAGCCAAGGGGGAGGGACTAGCCAAGGGGAGGGGCTAGCCAAGGGGGAGGGGCTAGCCAGGGGAGGGGCTAGCCAAGGGAGAAGGACCACTTCCTGCAGGTTCACTTAGGGACCTCTACTCAGAGTGCAGACTGGTTCGTTGGCAGCTGTACTCTGGCATCAACATCCTGTACCTATGCCCTGACCTGCTTCTCTGCAGCCAGGCCAGTTCTTTTTCTGCCCCCCAGCTCATCCCAGGCATGAAGCTTTTGCCTGGAAACTTGATTTTTCTGTGGTCCCTCCTAAATTACCCCATTGGAGCCTTTCAGTCCTCCGGAGCACACTTGCTTGTCCAGAGATTTTTCTTATGTCTAGGAAAACTTCACCACTGACATATCATTTTCTTTTAAATCCTCAGCAAAGTCTACAGCTCTATCTGTACCCATCTGTCTCAAGGCCTAACTATGCATTTTAAAGGTACTAGTGCTAAATCTTCAAATGGGTGTGTCAACAGAGATATATATTTTAGCAATGAAAAAGTAAAATCTTGATTAAAGTTTGAATTTAGATTCAGGAGCATCAGAAGAAAACTGGAAGGGAAGCAAGCATTCCTAACACACAACATGCTGAAACTTGGTGTATAAGGAGACACTGGGAGCATTCATTGGACAGCTGTTTGAAAAGCATTTGGTGTGAAAGGGTAGATTGTCTGAGATGTGGAAGTGAGAGTGTGAGGAGGAGACAGAAGCAGAAGTCTAGAGCTGCATGAGCAATAAACACAACCCAAAAGTGAGAGCATTATGACGGTTACTTTAGAAGTCTGAAAATGTGAGACTGGATATTGTAAGGAACAAACTAGCCACTACAGAAATAAGCAGACATCACATGGACACTTAAACTACAGTTTTGTTAAGAGTTACTAATAAAGCTCAAGAAACTTCAGTAATCTTTAGCTTCTAAAAATGGGACATTCTGAGCCCGATGTGGTGCACTTGGGGAGTAATACCTGGGTTGCCCAGTGGGCCCTGGATTAGTGCCCCATCCCAAGAGACACTCCTAACAGACACCATAGAAATATTAAGAGTTGGGCTGGAGAGGTGGCTCAGCAGTTAAGAGCATGAATCACTTTTGTAGAAGACCTGAGTTCAGTTCCCAGCACCCATGTTGGATGACTCACAGACTGCCTGTAATTCCAGCTCCAGGAATATCTGGTACCTCTGGCCTCTGCAGGCACCTACACACACATTCACATACCTACACACACATTCACATACCTACACACACATTCACATACCTACACACACATTCACATACCTACACACACATTCACATACCTACACACACATTCACATACCTACACACACATTCACATACCTACACACACACACACATATGCATATACCTACACACACAAGCACATGCCTACACGCACATGCACAAACCTACCTACACACACATGCATATACCTACACACACACACATGCACATACCTACACACACACACACACACATGCATATACCTACACACACATGCATATACCTACACACACAAGCACATGCCTACACACACATTCACAAACCTACCTACACACACATGCATATACCTATACACACACACACACATGCACATACCTACACACACACACACACACACACACACACACACACAACACACGCGTGCGCGCACATGCATATTCATAGACATAGTGAAATTTTAAAAAGCAAATCTTACAAAACAGACAAGAGCTTTTGAAAAATGGCTAAACTGGGTCAGAATTGCATTCTCAAGCTAGTAAAAGAACCACTGCTCTCTGGCATCTAATATGAAAGTGCCAAAGACTTACCATTGGAGGAAAGCAAGTGTTGAACTGTCATCTTAAAAACTGAAATTCTAAAATAACTGATTTTCACTGAAATGAAGTATGAGATCTGGTCTGCATTTCTTTAGCCACTGTCCAGCTGTCTGGCAAATAATTTCTGTATGTTATTTGAAATAGCCCCACATAGCTGTCTTTTATGCAGAACATTGTATAAACCCCCAGTAATTTTCTTAGAAATAATTTATCCATAGAATTGCTAACAGGCTAAGAAGGGCCTACTTTCTAGAAGATTGCTGCTGCATTGGCCAACCTGAAGATGGTTTATTTGCTGCCTCCTGCCGTGTATAGAAGTTCATTTTAAGCTGGAGAAACAAGAGTCCAGAGAAGAGTGGTTTCCTTTGTACCTGGTCCAGGAGGCTGGATTTAGAATCTTATTCTCTCATCTTTATTCACTCACCCCTCTCACGGTCGGCTCACTGTCCCTTCTGTCCTCCAGGAACATAATTTCAGACTATCTCAGCATCAGTAAGTTTTGCATGCTCCTGCAAGCTGTCCATGTCAGAGCTAACACCATAGTCCCAGATCTGTGGCTGTGCTTGGTTCCTGTAACACATCATAAAGGAAACACTTCAGACTTGATAGATTCCTGATAGACTCCTAAAAAAGCATAAACTTCAAAGAAGGCACTGAGTATGTACAGTCTTTGTTAATTGCAACATTTCAGAATTAAAAGGAAACAAAAATAAAGAGGAAACAAACCTGGGCTATAATCCCAGCACTTAGAAAGTAGAGTCCTGAGGATCACAAGTTCAAGATCAGCCTGTACTACCTAGTGAGTGTCTCAAAGCCTCCTAATCCCCAAAAGACAGATCTAGTGATACAGGCTGTAGTATCAGTGCTGACACACACAAAAATTAGCTCTCACCGTACAGTGTAAGAGATAGTTTGTTCTAGTGCCAAATTTGAGTGGCCATGGCCAGAAATACAGATTTGAACTAACCCATATTCCAAATTCTAATGTGGAATCACCTTCATGAAGTTTTATAGTTGTACAGAAGAAAAAAAGTCATAAATTAAGGTCAATTTAAAATACAGTGGTGGGTACATTGGAGAGGTGGTTAGAGTGAGGCGGGAAACTCTTCTGTGGGCCCAAGATGCTATCTGATGGCATTCTTAGCTTTGGGGTTGGTGGAAACCCAGTGGTCTGCTAAGTTAGTCCCAAAAGGATGCTTAGTTCTGATGCAGAGATGGGCAAAGAATGTCTGAGCCAGGGTCTAGAGCTAGTTGAAGATAAAGTAGTCCTGGAGTACACTCTCTCCATATACCTGCATGACCAGCCTCTTCAGACACAGCTTCTTTCCTGGGGTTCTCATCAACACCAGCTACTCATCCCTAGGCCCAGACTCCGGAGCACTGCTTCCCTGTCAGAGAACTCATTCCTGTGGAAAAGGTCACAGGTGCTCTGCGAGAATGCACACGACAGTATAGCCACATCTAAAGCTCTGTTGAAATCATTGTCATGTAGAAACTTTTTCCCCAAAGTTTTGCTATATTTAAATGTGTAAAAAAAAATAAGCCGCTTGGTATCAGAATCCAGAGTTTTGGCAGGGCACCAGCTGACTAAATCAAGCTGAACCCGAATTTCATTCTTACCTCACCTAGGTTATTTCCCTGCCAGCGGCACTTGCAGGGACCCCCATGAAAGAGGACCGAGATGAAGCTAGAATTACAGTGCTTGCTCAGCATGCCTGAAGCCTTAAATTAAATCACTGGAACTACTAAAAACAAATAAACAAAGTGGAAATAAGCTTCACTGAATCACATCTCATTTTGAGTTAGGGACATTTAAAATATATTTGATTTATTTTTTTAGTTGTGGCTATGTAGTTGGGTTTGTACACATGTGTGCAAGTGTCCTTGAGCACCAGAAGCCATGCTGGAACCCTGAGCTTCGGTTACAGATGGTTGTAAGTTGTCTGACACAGGTGTCGGGAACTGAACTTGGGTCCTACATGAGCTCATGCTCTCTTAACTGCTGAGCCATTTCTCCATAGCCCTGAGGTGGGGGCATTTCTTTATTTTCGGTTTTTCTTTTTGAAAGTTCTATACAAAGAAGTTCATGATTTTCAAGTATCAGATTCTTGGGGGAAATAGCTCAGCCATTGGGAGAGATTCCCAGTACTGATGCTGGGTGTACAACGACTCCCGTAACTCCAGCTTACAGGTATCCAATTCCTTCTTCTGACCTCTGAAGGCACCTACACTCACATGCATATAACCCACACAGACACACACATGTACACACATGTAAAACTAGGAATAGCATGTCCTTTAAAGGCTCCAGTTCAGGAAATCTTAGTACATTTTCCACAGTGCACGCCAACACCACTGCTTGGTTCTGGACCACTTGCGTCTTCTGTGTACTTCTCTTGAGGAACGTACACACTGCAGCTCAGCAGCAGGAAGAAACCACGTTTTGTGAGTGTGTTCCTTCCTCGGCCCTCTGAATAGCAGTCGGTGGGGAAATGTCTTAATCTGTCAGCAGTCTCTTTCACTGGAACTAACCTGTTTAGTTGGAATCACATGGCTCCAACTCTTTAGCACGGCAGCCTATTCCTTCAGGTTTCTCCTCACTGCCTGTCAATCTGGCATCTGTGAGGGTCAATCTCACATTGCTTGGGGGAAGAAGCCACAGATCCCTCCATGTTCTGGACAGGTCTGTGATCTTACTGAGTTGGTCTTGGGCACAGTGTGGCTGTTGAGACTTTACTAGGCACTGCTGATTTGGGGGAAGTTGTATGGATGATGAGGACCTGTGGATCTCCTGAAACACTTTCATAGGCTCAGTGAGGAGGGGCTGGACATGGACTCTGAGTCTTTGGTCTTGACACCCACTCCGCACCAAGAAGGAAGAAGTAGTCGCCACTTCAGACTGGGTTACCTCTCTTCTGTGTCTAGGATAAACACCCGCTATATATCAGCTATTCTTAAAGCAAATTCCTACCTCATGACCCCTTTCCCAACTAACCACTAATAGAAACAGTGTATGGTATAATCATGTAATTCTAGATCTTTGAGAAGTTAAGGGAGAAGAACTGAAAATTTGAGGCCAGCCTGGTTAAACAGTGAAACGTTGCCTCAGAACAACTAAATAAAACCAAGTAATAGCAGGTGTGGGCTGGGTGTGAATGCGGGCTGTATCCCAACCTATCTGCCCTTTCCTCTGCTCCTTCACTTCCTTTCTGTCTTCCTGTAAGTTCTGTCTGCCTCTCTTGTGACCCTCAGACAAGCATCTTACCGTAAGGCAACACTTGAACCACAATGGCTCAATATCCCCTGCCACTACCCTCTACCCCGCCCAGCCCAATTCCCGCTGTCCCTTTCACCTGTGACACTTAAAGCCTAGGGAGGGCCTGATGCTGAAACTGAACAAGCAGAAACCCAGACAGCTATCTATCTTTAGGGACTCTAGGTCTGAGGGAGGAGCCGCCTCTTTCTCTCTTCATTTCCTGTCTCATGGGAGCTAGAAGGCAGTTAAGAAAGAGAGCTGGAGACTGTCCAGGGGCTCCCCTTCCTGAGTCTGTGGAAGGCCCTCAGGAGACACAATATTCTTAGTGTCCAGATAACATCCCCAATCAGCACAGTGATCTCGGCAGCCGCTCCACAGCACTAACTCACCCATTGAGACCACAGGTAAGGTCACCAGCTTAGCCACTGTGTCAGCCCTGGTTTTCTGGAATATGGATGAAAAGACCATTTAAAAACAATTACTGAGATAGGTAGAGAGAGTCAGGGCACACCCCTTTTGGCTCTGTCTGTTTCACATGGGGTTTAGGACCAGTCTGTTTGGGGATTGTTCTGGCGGCCCTCTCTTCATTTCTGAAACGGAAGAAAGGGGAGCAGGGGGAGGAGGGTGCTCCAGTCCTGTCAGTGGCCCCTGAACCAACGTGAACCTGACTTCTGAAGGCTGCAAGCTCCTCCTGGGCTTCCCTCTCTCCTACCTCCATTCCTACTCCTAACTCAGGGTCTCTGGAGGGGAAGCCTGTCCCAAAGGCAGTGGAGCCGGGGTAGGCCTGAAAATGAGTGCAGCTTGGAAGGAGACCAGGCCAAGTTCTGAGGCATCGGGTGACCAGGGATGGGTCCTTTGGGGTTAGAGTAACCATCCCCTTTCTCTCCCACACCCAAGAGCCCTGTTTCCTGCCCGTGTGCCTTTGCAGGCACTTGAATATTGCAAGCTTGAGTAAGAGGAGGTCCGATCTCAGGGCTCCCAAGAAGCCTTTGGGTGAGAGTTGGCCTCAGCCTCACGCCCCTCCGGCCTTAGCCAGTGCGAGGCTTGCAGGTCTATGCCACTGCAGCTAACTGCATAATTTATATCACAGTACTTTATAATGGCATGGTATTTAAGTCATCAAGGGTCAAATCCTCGTGGCTTTGTCTTTAAATTTTAAAATCTAGGGTTATGGACCATTCATAGAATCATATTCTGTTACAATATTCAAGACTGTAGAATGGAATAGACTAGAACACAGTAATAGAATTAGAAGGATAGAAGGATCTAGAACAGTCAGAGTCTTCTCTCCCTCTCTCTTCCTCCCTCCCTTCTGTTAGAATTCTGCTCTTACTCCAGCTACACATTCACAGTCCAGGGTCTTGTGTCTTACGTCATCAGTGTGCGCTGGCAACTACGTGCGTGCACAGTGAGGTCACGCAATCAGCGCATGCGTGGTGTACATCCATACCGGGAGCCCTTAAAAAGCCGGATGTAGACCTCACCTTCTCTCTTTCTGCTCTGCTCCCTCTCCCCCCACCCCACCATCTTTCTCTCTCTTTCCTCCCCTGGCCTGGTCCTCTTGTCCCCCCTCCCCTTCCTCCTAATAAAGCTCTCTGCTACTAAGTAACCAGGTTCTGCGTGACTGTGACCTTTCCGCCGGTGAGCAGTGGTGCAACCAGCGCTGCTTACCATTCTTTCACCTTCTCCCCTCAGTGTTTGCTTCTGTATTGTATCCCAGACTGGCCTCAAAGTCATGGACATCCTTCTGCCTCAGCAACCAAAAGTGCTAGGATTATGAGCATGAGCTAACATGTGATGACTGAAAGTCAGATCCCTTGGGAGAAACTGGAATATCAGTTCCTATTTTGGGTCTAAGTTCTGCTAATTTGATCAATGGGTAATTACAACAACAACAACAAAAGGAATCTTTATGTAGCTGACACAAGATGAATAAATGCAGCCCAGAAACTTGTCATTTTGCCCAAATTTAGTGATAGTTATTGGTTTCTGTTTACGATATGAATAAAGTTGCTGTGAACATCCTGAGGTCCTGTAGGATTGCCGATGAAGAGATCCTGGAAGCAGTGACCAGGGAATCCAGGTGCACAGTGGCTCTCTTATCCTGCAGGCAGCAATCATTAGGCCTTGTTACAGACAGAGCTGAAGAAGTAGGCTGGGAACAAGGAGTTGCAGTCTGGTATTCTAGAACATGCTCTTTGGTTTAAAAAAAACAACAAACAAACAACAACAACAACAACAACAACAACAACAAAAACCATTCATTTACTGTTGTAAGTTCCTTAAATGAAGACTACCCATGCAAATGAATACTTGTTCTCATGAAAAAAACTTCTTGAAAGAGAAGTCATCAGCCTCCCAGTTCTTAGGTGTTGGTGTGTGCTCCTGTGTGAGCAAAAGGTTGCCTGTTTGCATCTCTAGACTACAGAGTCAAGCTTTTACAGTGATCCAAACTTGTCCTTATTGATATGTCAAACCCTGAAGGATAATGATATTTGTTTACTTATTTGTTTATTTGGTTTTTTGAGATGGTATCTCTGTGTAACAACCCTGGCTATCCTAGAACTTGCTCTGTAGACCACGTTGGCCTTGAACTTAGAGATCCTGATAATGATTTTTTTAAATGCATACTTTATTTTTTAAATGTTTATAATATATTTTATTTATTGACAATGTCATACAATGTAACTTGATTCTACCCACTCCAATTCCTCCCTCTTACTTTCTGCAGACACCCCTAGCACATCCTCCCTGTATGTCCATCACCTCTCCTTTCTTTGTAACCACTGAGTTCAGTTAGCTTTGTGAAATATTGATGGATCTTGTTGACTCAACTCGACCTTATGCAGGTTATCAAAGCTGCTATGAGTCTGTGAGTAGAACAGCCATACCATGTCCACACAGCCTCTTCCAGCATCCTCTCCATCCCAGCAGTGTCCACACAGCCTCTCCCAGCATCCTCTCCATCCCAGGGGTGTCCACACAGCCTCTCCCAGCATCCTCTCCATCCCAGGGTGTCCACACAGCCTCTCCCAGCATCCTCTCCACCCTTGGGCTCCTCAGGCACTTATTTTCTTCCCACCCCCAACTTCTATGGTGTTCTCTGAGCTTTGGACGGGATGATAGATGTCCCATTTAGGGCAGAAGTCACTCATCAGTCACTCAATCTTAACACTTTGACTAGTTATGAGTCTCAGCATTATCTGCTATACACTGCGAAGAGAAGCTCATCTGGCCAAGACTGAGAATAACACAAAGCTATGAGTATAAATGTAAATATTTTCAAGACAGTTTGAAAACATCTAGTTAGCAAAACAGTAGGAGTATATTCCCTCACTTGGGCCTATGAACTCCTGAGATACGAATTTTGACCATGTTTATAGCAGTAGGCAGAATTTTTTTCCTGTGGAGCAAGCTTTAGATCCAGTCAGAAAGATGTTGGTTACCTCACAAACTACATTCCATTAGTGGGCACTTCTAGCAGATTGGTAGTGTAGTATTCAGGGTTTACCCTGGGTAATCCAGAGATGTTTCTTCTCTCTCAAAGATCTACATAGCTATGTCTGGCACCGTGAGAATGTAGTCAGGATAGAGAAAGTTTTCAGGTCAATTCAAGCTTTATTTCTCTATGTCCTGTATCTAAAATGGGTGATGTTTCAGCAGTGGGGTCTTCCACATAGCGATGGTTGGCATCCAGGAACAATGACAGTGGCCTGTGTTGTTTGGGGGGGCTCCTGGAGGCCTTCCTGACTAATAATTCACAGGCAGGTATCTCATACTTGGCACTAAGATTTTTATTTAGTAATTCATTGTAGATGGGTTTTTCTTTGGGCCTCCAGCTCACAAATAATGACAGGAGGAATTATTATTAATTGTGAAAGCTCAACTTTAGCTTAGGCTTGTCCCACTAGCTCTTATAATGTAAATTAACCTATTTGTTTTTAATCTACATTCTGTAGTGTGGCTCAGTTAATGGAATAGCTCATGTAGCAGGTAGCCTCTGTTTGTACTATATGTCCCACTGGCATATCTCACATGTGCCTGGATTCATCTCCTACTTTCTCCCTCTCTGCCCAGGAGTCCCACCTATACCTCCTGCCTAGCTATTGGCCATTCAGCTTTTTATTACAACAATCACAGCAATACATTTCACACAGTGTACAAATATCCCACAACAATTCAAGTCTCCTGGAGAAGCACTGTCCATCCATATTGAATATCAGGTCCCCCCCAAAAAACTATTTTTATTACATTTTTTGAGGTGGTGTGTGTTCACATGCCAAAGCATACATAAGAGGTTCTTTTACCATGTAGGTCCGGTCCCAGGGATGGAACTCAGGCTGTCAGATTTTGGGCAGGCACTTTTACCTTCTAGCCCTCTTTATTTTATTTTTATATTTTAAAATTAACATTACAAAGTAATGATTTTCCATAACGGTTCTTTTACACTCTCAATTTTAGTTAACACTCCCATTCCCCTCACCCTGGATAATAATTACTTTTAATAATAAAGTAAATAAATGTCTTTATTTACTACTAGAAATGCTATGAGACAGATTTGGGTATGGTAGCACATTCCTGAAATCCCCGCACTGGGGAACCTTTGGCAGGAGGTTTACAAGTTCAAGGCTGGCCTGGACTACACAGAAGTAGTATGAAAGAGAAAAAGAAAGATGTATAATACCAAGAAGAAACAATGCACACCGTATCATTCATGGCATTTCACTAAGGCCATTGAACATAAAATTAAAATTCTTAACAGAAGCACACACTGTCCCTGAAGAAGGATGGCCCCTTTCCTCTCCCCTGGTGACTTATACTGTCCCTGAAGTAAACCCAGAGTGCACACAGCTCAGCTGTGCTAGGTAAGCCACCAACGGCATAAGCACATTGCTCTCACCTCTTTCCTTGGTCCTGACTCTGATCTCATTAATCTTGTTACTGGTTCTTGTGGTGAAACATTTTACAGCATCTTAAGAGGCAGCCCATGAAAATGATCTATTTTAGTGGTGTTAATAAAATATGTATTTCCAAGCAGCTATCATGTGGGGAAGTGGTAAGCACATGGGCTGTGGCATTAGCCTGAGACCAGCCTGGGTGGTGTGGAAGGGAGGCCAGCTGATCCACTCACCAGCTGCAGCTCTGCACCCATCTGACTTCTCCCAGACCCAGTTCTGTCCTCTATGAAGTGACCATCAGGATGCAGTGGACAGTGAGTTTCTTCAGGGATTAAACAAGAAGGTCAGCACATTATAAAAGATGGTTAATAAAAGATGTCCTTTGGAAATGTAGAACAACACCTCAAGTTTTTGATGGGAATGGACTGCATTTGGGGGTTTTCTGGTTCCTTCACGCAGCATGAAGAGCTGCAGGACCTGGGTGGGTTTGGGTGCAGGAACCCACCCCTGAGCTCTGTTCTTGAGGCTCAGCCCGAGTCAGGTGGTGTGCTACTGCTCTGTGTGGTGTTTCCACTTTCTGTCTATCACACAGAACAAACATTTAGCTCTGGTTAATTGTGGTGATGATGAGAGGGGGAAACACAAATTATCAAGCATCAAATAACAAATTATAATCATCAGTGGGAACACAGGTCTAGAGTGACATCCTGCCCTGTCCACCTGCCACTTACACTTGTTCTCCTCTGCCATCAGCACCTCTTCTGCATGCAAAGGGCCTGGAGGATGGGCCCTTCCAGCCCAGCTAAAGGTTTCCCATAAAGGTAGTCCTCCCTAACTCTGCGCCGGTCCACTTAGAGAATTCGTGGCTCCCTGCTGAAACGAAGGTGGCACTTCTTGACCTGCTATAATGTGTATCAGCAAGCATTCCTAATCACATATACTTATATGTACACAGGCGCCAACATGCCACATGGTGTGTGTGTGTGTGTGTGTGTGTGTGTGTGTGTGTGTGAGTCATTAATGAGTTATGTATTGTATCTTTTTTTTTTTTAACTTGGTTTTTTGAGACAGGGTTTCCCTGTGTAGCCCAGGCTGTCCTGAATCTCTCTGTAGATCAGGCCGGCCTCAAACTCACAGAGATCTACCTATTTTTGCCTCCCAAGTGCTGGGATTAAAGGCGTATGCCACCACCTGGCCAAAAAAAAAAAAAAAAAAGTAGTGAATTTTGTATATCAGTTCATAATATCCACTTAAGTTTTTCACCAAACTTACCTTTTGAGATTTTCAAATCTGTAGGAAAAGGTGAAAAGATATGTTCTTTACCAAGAGTCACTCATTTTCATGTATTTAGACATGTTGTCTCTCCTCCACCTCCTCTCACTGTGGCGGAAGTATTGGGGATTGCAAAGACTTGCACCCTCACTCCCACACACCCCCATCCTGCATTTCCAAGGCGCCTTTACCAAATCTATAAATCAGTTCCTTGTATCGTACTGGGGCTGCCTTACATCTCCCCGACTGTCCTGGCTGTGGTCCTCCGCCTCCACATCTTGTGCCTGTGTGAACCACTCTCCTGCAGTGCTGTAGATGGGACCTTGGACCTCATGGGTACCCTAGCTATACCCCACCCCAAGTCCCTTTAATATGAAACAGTTCTGCTTCCTTTCCCTATACATTCCAGGCCAGTCATTTTTAGATCAGGGCACATTCTAGAGTTTTCCAGTGTCATCTGTCTCCCCACCTCCCATATTTTCTACAAACTACTAAGTTAGTTTTACTCTAGTGACTTTTCTTTATAAAAACAAAATAATTAATGGATTTTTTGTTGTTTGTTTGTTTGTTTTTGAGATGGGGTCTCACAGTGTAGCTCAGACTGGCCTTGAACTGTATCTTTCAACCTCAGCCTTTGAGTTTTGAGATCACAGATGACCATCCCTGGCTCCAAACTTCAGTTTGGAAAGGACCATTCTAGAGACTTCTGCCACCCATGCTGTCTCATGAAACTGAAGCCTAGGATGGTTTGCACCCTGTCCCCTTCCTTCACTTCTGATATTTTTCATCAGAAAAGACTCGCATGCATCTTTGTCAACACAAAGCTTGGCATCTGAAGTGATACACCTATACCTTCTCTCACTGATAGGCTGAGCTGGGCATGGCCAGCCATGGAGGACAGAGTAAGTTCCTGGCCACCTGGGGTACAGAGTGAGACTCTGTCAAGAATTTAAAAATAAAAAAGAGGAGGAGCAGGAGAAAGAATGGGGGAGGAGGAGGAAAGGGAAAGGGCCGGAGCAGCAGTGCTGGTTTAGGGGGGCGGCACGGCACTGTGGACAAACAGGATGCTCTGTGCCTGCTGGGACCCCAGACCTCTCTCCTGGAGCTTCTCTGTGCTCCTGAGTCTGGGCTCCAGGGTTTTTCTGTCACTGTGTTTCTTCATGTATAAAGCACCATCATAAGGGATGGTCAGTTGGACAGCAATTTTGGGAATGGGTGGAGTGAAGAATGGATTGCGGAACAAACTTATGCTTATTTACAGATCAACTCCAAAACCCATCTCCATTTTAGAAACTCGGGTTGTGAGAAGAAAAAGAAAGTCTGTTGTGAAGCAAAGTGCTTGCTTCCCCTTTATTCTGGGAACTACCGCTTGCCACTTGGCTAGTTTCAGAAAAGGAGTGGCTGGCCTTCAGAGACTTCACACCCTGCCTGGTCCCTAGAGCTTGCCAAAGCCTGTGGGAGGAGGGCAATGTGCAGAGCTGTACGGGTTCCATTCTTGCTGCCTGCCACTTAAGAAGCCAGGGGACAGAGCCAGGAATTGAATCTTAACACCACACTTTATTCAGTGAGCCGGTGATCTGAGAAGACAGTGGGCTCATTAACATCCTGAAAAATCTCTTCTGTCTCATCTCCAGCCAGCAGATTAGGGAAAAGGGGTGAGGGACAAAGCCAAGTTCCTGAGACTTTTGTGAAATACCTGCCTCTTGTTTTCACCCCTGAACTCTTCCCTTATTCTGTGGCTGTTGGGACCATGTTCCACTTGCTCCTTCTCTTCTTCTTCTTTTTGATCTTTGAAAATCTTTTTTGAGATGATAATATAATTACATTATTTCAGGCACTTCCTCAAAGACTGAGTCAAATTAGTTTCTACACCAGTCTTGGACTCCTTCTGGGGCACTAAGGCTTGGGCTGGGGACAGGCGTAACTCAGAGCAAACAAACATTGTTCTGGCACTCACCCCTCAGTTCTGTCTGTGGCCACGGCTGGGAGGTGTAGCTGATGGCATTATGCCTTTAGTACTGCCACCTTTCCTGGCTTGCAAGCTCAGATATCTTGCTAGGAAGCTACCAGACTGGATCACCTGAATTATCCTTCAAGCATCCTTTCTCCCTTACCTGTGTCCCCCTTATTTCCAGTCTTGACAAAGGCCACCAGCATCTTTGTCGGTTCTCAAGCCTTTTACAGTAGACTCTACCTGTGAATCACACAAACCTGTGATGCCTTTATCATCCTCTTCTCATGCTTCAGACTTCTCATGCTTCTCATGTTTCACTTGTCTTCAGGGAACAAACTAAACTGATAGCTTTGTGCCCACCACGGTCTCTGTCTCCAGCCCTGACACCTGGCCTTTCCTGCCTGCTTCTTCACTAAAGGATTCACTCTTCTTGCACTAGTTCTTGGGACCAAATTATCTGGGGTCTCTATAGTTGCATCTGAAAATCCTCCCTGGAACCCCTTTGCTAATTTTGCCACCAGATTTAAATCCGTCTCATCTCAACCTTCAAGAAGCTTTTTGGGCCAGTTCCTTTTCTTCTTGCCTGAATTAGAAGTCCTGTCCATTATTAGGACTCATGTAGCCTGTGTCATAGACTCACCAGACCACACTGTAATGCCGATTCACATACCTTTGCCACAAAAATAGGAGCACCTTTATAGTAGGAATTGTGTTGGGTTGGGATAAAGGAGAGAAGCTCAGTAGTTTTAAGTGAATGAAGGAAGGAAAAATGAATAACCAAGATAACCTGTTTCCAAACAGCATCCACCTTTGAGTATATTAATCAGTGTGTAACAATGAATAAAAGTGTGTTCTTTTTGCTCTTCTTTAATACAAGATCTGAATGGCTTTAAGCCAGTTCTGGATTGACTGAAAAACAACACCATTGCTTTTCTATTCCAACAGGAAATATGGGATGTATAAAATCAAAAAGGAAAGACAATCTGCATGACGATGGAGTAGATTTGAAGACTCAACCAGTACGTAACACTGACCGAACTATTTATGTGAGAGATCCAACGTCCAATAAGCAGCAAAGGCCAGTAAGTAGAATAGTCTCAGGGGAGAGATCCCACAGCAGGATCAGAGCATGGCTGTGCAATTTAAACCCCAATCTTTGCATGCAAAAAAAAAAAATTGTATTGATTACATAGACCCCAAATAAGTTTTATATACTTTGTAACTTAATCCTTTGAATAATGCACAGAGATTTTAGGGATAATCTAGCCACTTACTAGATGATAACCAGGTCTTTAGTTAGTTGTACTTTTAGTGTGGAAAAATGCATCTTTCATACTACTAATGAAAGACCCAGCATATACCCACCCAGGCCTGCGTGACTCAGGGTAGGTAGTCTGAGATCAGCTCAGTATTCTAGGGACAAAAGAATTTCCTGGATTTAGCCAGAAGATAAAACACATGCTAGTGTGTATTTGGGACACATTTTATTTATTTACATTTTATTCTATCTTGTCTTTTCTTCAACTGATTTAAAATACTACAAAGACTGTGGTTTTTGTGATAGTGGAGTAAAAAGTTAAGAAAAAGCATATCTAATTCAGTCTCCAAACTTTACACAGCAGTCCACATTAGAAAC
Source organism: Onychomys torridus (assembly GCF_903995425.1). NCBI lineage: Eukaryota > Metazoa > Chordata > Mammalia > Rodentia > Cricetidae > Onychomys > Onychomys torridus. The sequence goes on from NC_050444.1 coordinate 6,014,315, forward strand.
TTTATGAGTGATATGCCACCTGATGCATTTGAAAAAGAAGTGATGCCATATTTTGAGGACTCAGGGAACTAGGAACTTAGGATAACTTTAAACTTGCTTTACTTTAGAGCTTGTCCCCTGGTGTGTATAGTCTCCCATTGGATGCCTGAAAACCACCACCACCACCACCCCATACCCTGGGTTTTATGAGCTGTCTGGGATTTAAGCAGAAAACAACTTATTCCAATTTAGCCCAAATTGTTTTATTGGCAATTTTGCCAGGCATGGTGGTGCATATCTGTAGTTGGATATTTCTCCAGTCCTGCCCGGCCCTGTGGTCAGGACAAATCTCTCCCACCTGCATCCCACAGCCTCTTGGCCCCAAGTAAACACACAGAGGCTTATATTAATTATAACTGCTCATCCATTAGCTCAGGCTTATTTCTGACTAGCTCTTACACTTAAATTAATCCATAATTCTTATCTGTGTTTAGCCATGTGGTTTGGTACCTTTTCTCAGTTCTGCCTTGTCATCTTGCTTCTTCTGTGTCTTACTGGTGACTCCTAACTCTGTCTTTCCTCTTCCCAGAATTCTCCTAGTCTGCTTGCCCTGCCTATACTTCCTGCCTGGATACTGGCCAATCAGTGTTTTATTAAACATTATCCCACAGCATTTCCCCTTTTTTTGTTTAATTAAAAAGAAAGGTTTTAACTTTAACATAGTACTGTCTCTTTAAAGACTTTATTTTTTCAAACTAATTTTTTTTATATAACTGCATATATTCCTTTTTCTCTTTTTTTGTTTGTTTATTTTTGGTTTTTGTTTTGATTTTTGATTTTTTGAGACAGAGTTTCTCTGTGTAGCTTTGGTGCCTGTCCTAGATCTTGCCCTGTAGACTAGGCTGGTCTTGAACTCACAAAGATATGTCTGCTTCTGCCTCTCTAGTCCTGGGGTTAAAGGTGTATGCCACCACCTGCAGGCAAGAGTTATATTCTTAAATAAATGTAACTAATAGAAAGAAAAGTGAAAGGCATTGGCATCGTGGTAGTTTTCTTGAATACTTCAAAGTTCTCATTAAAAGTTCTGTTTATTTCTCTTAGCAAGTGCTATAGATTTGTGTGCTTTAAAACCCAAGGATTGTTTTGTTTTGTTTGTTTGTTTTGGTCTGTTTGTTTTGTTTATTTGTTCAGGTGTCTTTTATTTAGGAAAGCAAGGGGGACTAATAAAAAAAATACTCAGTCTAAAAAAGATTAAAAGTAAGGTGGAAAGCAATAGGAGTGTAGTTAAAATCTTTTAGTTTCTAAACACTCACCAGAAAAAAGTTTACTACAGGTCGTCTGTGGCCACAGATGCTCTCCATAAGTTGCTCAGTTTGGCTTCATAAGTAGAGCTCTCAGCCTTTGCCACATGTAAAAAATATGTGCACCCCATTGATTATACAGGGCTCTGAAAGGAGGTGAAGTGAAGTGAGATGAAGTCAACGACACTTGAGGAAAATCTACTCAAGAGAGATCTGGAGTGGTGTTATGGGGCCCTGTGTATGGGTTTTGGTCTTACAAAAGTGGTGAAAATGGGCTGGATGCACTAGCATGACCTGAATTTCCCATTTCTAGAGCAGTCCTTGAATCCTTTCATGTACACATTTCAGGGCCAGCCTAGGCAGCCAGCAGTTTTGTACAAAAATGTACTTTAACAAATTTTATATATTCATCTCCTGGTATTTGCAGATCAGCTTGCTGATTTCAGAAGTATTTAATTTCTCATCTAATTGCTTCCTCTAAATCATATCCAATAGACTATAATTCTTAATTATGCAAATCTAAATGGCTAAAACAGCAGTACAAGACTTCCTTAAGTCTTGAGTGTTAATATGGGCCCATGGTTTCCTGCTCCTTCAGTCCTTTCCCTCAGTGGATTGGAGATTTTATGGGTTCACTCTCAGCAGAAATTTATATTTCAGTATAAACATTTTGGTCCTGTTCCATGAAGTGACTCTTGAGGAGAAGCAGGGGAGACGGTTTGAGTTTAGGCCCTGGCAGCACGTCCTTAGAAGAGGCCACCAGGCCTTACACACCCCAGCAGTGCTCTATGTGGAAAGGCCTGGATGAGAAGGTACCTCACATGTCCTCTGTGCTACCAGGGTCTGCCCAGTGATTCACCCTGTCATAACTGGGGTGACCCTGACCCCTATAGGGACAGAGTCAGGGTTGGACAAGAAAGCCTCACTCTATTGGGCTTGTGTTGGTCTGTTAGTGCTAGTTCTGATCCAGTGCTTAAATAAGTTCAGGGGACACGGAGCTGGGCTGGTGACAACTTCTCAGTTATCAGGGTTCTGTCACTTCGACGTGTTGCTCTACTGGCCCTATCTACACTGGGTTTCCATGGCTGCAGTACCTCCAACCTTTAATTCTTTCTAGGCAGAAAAAGGCACATTTTACCAAGGCCTCACCCAACCAGTGAGCTCATGAAATGCTTCTTCCCCTTCAGCATAGGGGGCTGTAAGCCTAGAAGCAGGTATCACACTGGACAAACTGCTACCTCAAACATTGGAGTTCTGTTAAAAACAAGAGAAAAAATCATGGTGATTGGCATCTAGTCCCCATCTCCTGAAGCCCTACCCACTTGATCTGTTGACACAGACTAAGGACTACATGTCCAGGACTAAAAGCCCTGAAAATGACTGTAGAGGTGGGACCCTGCAGGTGACAGCACTGAGCACAGGAGCCTTGCTCTAAGCCCTGGTGTCAGTGACATCACCCTGTAAGATTTCTGTTTAGCTCTTCCTCCCCGATCACTTAGCACCTGCAAATCTAAACCTCACTCATGGCTGTTAGGAAAATGATGGACAACATGCATGTGAGAAGAAAAAGCTGAACGTGACTTGTTTTCCCTAACAAATACTCTTTTGTAGGTTCCAGAATCTCAACTTTTACCAGGACAGAGGTTTCAAACAAAAGGTATGTTTTCTTAACAGTATAATTAATGTTTTGTTTGTTGTTGTGGGAAATATGTGGGACATAAATTTATCACACCTTTAGCCATTTTTTTAAGTGTAGAGTTCAGAGGCAGGACGTACACATTACTGTGCAAGCCTCACCAGCACCCAGCAAGGAAGTTTTCATTATCACAAGTGGAACTCTGTCATTAAACACTCATGGTCCCCACTCCCTTCTGCTCCAGGCAGCCACCATTATACTTTCTGTCCTATGGGTTTGACTGCTCTAGGTAGAACATGTGAACTGGAAACATACAGTCTTTGTTCTGCTTTGCTGCTGAATGTCCAGGGCCTTTTGTGTCCACCTCAGCTTTACCTGGGTTTGGGGGATGTGAACTCAGTCTTGCTTGTGTGGCAAGTGCTTTACATACCAAGCCATCTTTGGGTTCCTGTTCTACCACCATTTTAAAATTGCAAGAGCAAGAGAGGAGAGAGAAGGGAAAAAGAGGAGGAGAGGGGGAAGAAAGGAGAAACTGGAAATCGGCCTGCCTACACAGTGAAACTTGGGGAGAAGGAAGCCGAGGAGACAAGAAAGAAGGGCTAGGAGCCAGCTCCCTGTCTGCAATTCATGGGTACAAGCCAGTTTTTATGTTAGCTTGACATAGGCCAGAGTCATTTAGAAAGAGAGAACCTGAACTGAAGATGTGTCCTCATCAGATTGGCCTGCAAGCAAGCCTGTGGGGCAATTTTTAAATTAGTGATTGATGGGCGCCATCCCTGGGCTGGTGGTCCCAGGCGCTATAAGAAAGCAGGCTGAACAAGCCATGAGGAGCACACCAGTAAGCAGCACTCCTTCATGCCCTCTGTATCAGCTCCTGCCTTAAGATTCATGGAAATAAAAGGAAGCCCCAGGACTAAAGGGTCATGGAGAGGAGTTGAGGCTTGGCACCATGTGGCAGGGTCAGAGCCCCTGAAGGGAGCCCAGGAGAGGTATTGGTGAAGTGCAATCCAGTTGCAGCAGAGACCCCAATATATTGGAGATGCCAGTACCATGGACAACCACCAGTGACAGCAGCAGGTGTGGAGTGGAGCTGGCCTGAGCCTACAAGACGAGCTGTGTGAGCTGCAGAGGGCAGTACCAGGCTGTGCTGATGCCCAGGCCCTTTGGAGCCCAGAAGACTGTTAGTTGGTACCAGATGTCAAACACTGAACTTCTCATATCATTGAACTCTGTTTTGAGTTGATGATAACTGTGCAGATGGTCCTGGGGGGAGTGGATATAAGAAAGCAGGCTGAATGAGTCATGGGGAGCAAGCCAGTAAGCACTGTTCCTCCATGGCCTCTGCTTCTGTTTCTGCCTCCAGATTCCTGCCCCAATTTTCCTCAGTGACGGACACTGGAAGTATACTTAGAAGTAATAGATGAAATAAACCCTTTCCTCCCAGGTTGCTTCTTTTTAATGGTGTTTTATCACAGAAATCCCTAACTAAGACAACTTGTGCCTGGGTACCTTGTTGTTGTTTAATGTTTTCTTAACACACACACACACACACACACATACACACACACACACACACACAATTATATTTATTTGCAGGTATAATGTGATAGTTCATTATATGTATGCAATGTGTACTGAGCAAGTCAGGCTAGTCCGCATACTAACCACCTCAAATATTTGAAGACAAATGCCGTAAGTTCTCAAATGTGCAAACTGACAATGATCTCATGGGTACAGAGAGTGGCTGCAGAGGATGGGGAGGGTAGAGGGCACAGGGAGGGAAGGAAACAGGCAGGTGCTGTGCTGTGTCTCTTTCTTGTCCTGGTGCTATGGGGCAGACTATTGTCATAGGAACGGCAGTGGAGTCTAGAAAGAACTTCCCAGTGGGAAATGCAGAACTAAGGAGCACCCTCACCCCACATGCAGCATGCACCTCCTCCCCTCACCCCACATATGGCATGCACCCCCCACCCCACATGTGGCATGCACCTCCTCCCCTCACCCCACATGTGGCATGCACCCCCCACCCCACATGTGGCATGCACCCCCCCACCCCACATGTGGCATGCACCTCCCACCCCACATGTGGCATGCACCCCCCACCCCACATGTGGCATGCACCCCCCACCCCACATGTGGCATGCACCTCCTCCCTC